>NC_057813.1:485069592-485281318 GCF_018294505.1 Triticum aestivum
CTGAGTCTCTTTCGAGCATCAATTTCATTCATGCGGAACCTCTTCAGTCTTTCCTCAATTGTTTCAACCGGTGAATTCTCGTCTTGTTCGTCATTCTTCATCTCTTTTTCTTCTTTGGTTGATTTAATTCAAGTTTTTTCGGGTTAATCACAATCTTTTCCTTGGATCAAGTGTTTCCCTTGCTCGTTCACCTCTCGCCATTCAATCACTCTGGAGTTCGGAAGACATCTCAGGAGATTCGTCTGTGTTCCAATTAATTCGTGGTTGTCACCTCATTCAAATAATTCAATTGTTCTGGTGCATCATCTATCTGTTCAACATCCCTTTCCAACGGTGTTTTTCTCTTCAGTGGGCCCTAACCCACAGGTCTTTTCCCAGGATCTTACCTGACTCTTCTAATTTTTTCCGGAGCTATTCTCAATTCTTTTCAAAGTGTGACGTAAGAATGGATTTCATCAGTCACATGCCTTCTCCAAGACCGCTTTCAAATTCTTTTCATCTTTGGTTCAACCCTTCTTCTCTTTCATTCTTCCGGAGTATGTCAGAAGTTGTTTTTCTGTTTCTTTCACCGAAGGCCATCATTCCAGTTACCGTTCTTCTAATTCTTCCTGGTGATTCATTCTCTTCCATAAGCCATTTTCGAATTCTTACAGTGGTTCGTTCAAGATTCTTTTCCTTGATTATCATTTTAATTCATTCGTTCTTTCCAATCCTACCGATGGTTCATGAAGACTTTCTCAAGTTTTGTGCCACATTCCCCTTAATTCTTTTCAACAAGAATAAGTAATATGCAAAATCCATTGCTTGTCATCAATTAAATTTTATGAAGGATAAGCATACAATAAATCTTATTCTTATTTCATCCAAGTGGGTAATCCCTTCCTTCGGAGTTTGTTCTTGTTGAATAAATTCTAGTTCCAAGTGTTTTCATCTTTTCTTTTCCGGAGTTCAAATTTCCTTGGCCATATCATCGGAACCTCCATCTAAATCATCTCAAGGCTCATCTTATTCTTTCATCCTTCATTTTTATATCATCATCCTTTTGTTACCGGAGTTCTTCATGGTGGTTCTTCATGATTTAATTCATTCTACAAGAGTTCATCAAGATTCTTGTTGTAGGAGTTCAAGTATCTTTCTTCTCGCGTCTCGAAGTGTAATTAATTCTCCGTATTCTCTTGAAGTGGAGTTTTGCATTTCTTCGTTCTTCTCAGCTATCCAATCATTGCCGTTTGTGGCCGGTTATCACCTTATGATCTTGAGATGTTACCTATAAGTCCACAACAAGCTTATTCTTTCGTTGTTGATTTTCTCAACAACTCCATTCAATCCTTCCTTCTAAGTTCATTTCATTCCATTCTTTCAATTCTTCCAGAGGTTTTGTGTTGTTCCTTTCATCAAGTATCTTCCCATCCTCTCAAGCTCGTGTTCTATTCATCCATGTTTCAGTTGGAGTGCTGCCTAAATCCTTTCAGTCTTATTCGTTTCTTATCTCGTTCTAACCGGAGTGGTTTCATAGTCTATCTGATTCCGTGAGCTTTCGATTCTCGTCATTCTCGTTGTTCCTCTCTTCTTCTCGAGTGCTCTCGATTCTTTGCTTCTTCTCTTGAGTTCTTGTTTCACCTCATCCCTTTTCCCTTCCATCTCGGTCCTAAAATCTCGGGACGAGATCTCTTGTTAGTGGAGTGTTGTAACGCCCCGGATCCGATGCGCCAGGTGTCTGCAGTTATTCGCCGTCGTTACCATGTCATTTGCTTGCGTGTTACATTTTCCCATGTCATCATCTGCATTTCATCCGCATGTTTTTCAAAACTTGCATCCATTCGAGTTCTCCCGGTTCTCTCCGTTGTCCGTTCGGAGTCCGAACCTCTCGCGCGCGCCCGTCGCCCCTCTCAGACCATGTTTTCGTGTGCGGGTATTAAATTTTCTCAGAATGGCCCGAGGTTTGCCAAGCGGCCTTGGTATAGCACCGGTAGACCACCTGTCAAGTTTCGTGTCATTTGGAGGTCGTTTGATACTCCAACGGTTAACCGGGTAGCCGCAAAAGCCTCTTTTGTCGTGCAGCCCAACACCCCTATAAAGTGGCCCAAAACCCATCCTAACCCCCTCCATGCTCTCGGTCGTTCGATCACGATCGTGTGGGCGAAAACCACACCCCATTTGGACTCTCCTAGCTTCCTCTACCTATAAATTAACCCCTCTCCCGAAATTTCGGGCAAAACCCTAGTCTTCTTCCCACTCCGCCGCCGGACGTGTCCGCCCGCGCCGGACGTGTCCACCGGCCGCGTCACCCCGACAAATCAGGACGCGCCATGTTGCCTCCACCGCCGCCCGAGCCAACCGCGGGGCGCCACGTCACCCAGCGCCCGCGCCCACATCGCCGCCTCCCCGCTGGCCCGCCGAGGCCCAGGGCGGGCCCTCCCCGACCCGCGCGTCCGTCCGCCGCTGCCCGCTCGGTCCACTCTCGCGCCTCCCATTCCCGATCTGGAACGGCCAGGGGCCGAGTCCCGCTCGAGCGCCAGCGCCTCGTCTCTTCCCCGACCTCCCTCGCGCGCCTCCCCGCCGGCGACCGCCGCCGCCGCCGGCCACCATGACCACCAGGCTAGGCCCTCGCGCCTCTCCTCGTCCCGTTCTTCTCGCTCTCCCTCTCACCTACGACCTCTCTCTCTCTGTGTGGAACCTCGCAGGAGCACGATGGTCGACCCGGATCTCCAGGCTTGTGCCGTTCCAACCCTCCTCTCTGCCAAAAATGGATTCATCGTGGCCAACTCCGTCGGAATCCGGCCGGGCCCCGCCGGATCGGGCCGTCCCCTCGCCCCCATGTCGCCAGAACTGCCGCTGCCATGGCCTGCTTCTTCCTCCAGCGACCTGGATCTCGTTTTCGCGCTGGTAGTATTTCCACTAAGTCCTGAAATATTTTGCATTCTGGAGCCCTGTTCAGTGCATCATAACTCCGTCATCGTAGCTCCATTTCATGCGCATAATATATCAAAATGTTCATCAGATTGTGCTCTTCATTTTGTTCCATTGGGCCTTGTTCATTTGAGGTCATCTAGATACCCAAATCTCTGATGCAAGAGTGCTATATAATGTTAGTTCCTGATTCTTAACAGATTGTGGGCATTTGTCATTTTTGCTACATTTATTGTGTGCATCTTACGGACATGATCTCTACATGTGTTTTGTTCTATGACATACCATCTTTACATATGTGCTTGCCATGTATTTTTGTGATCAATGAGGTGACTAGCACAAGCATGCAAACTAGGCTTCGTGATGTTGCTGATTTCAGTCCCTGTTCTGCTGTTATTTGTATGCCATGTAAACTTGATGATACAGAGAGATCCATGCATATTTTGAGATACTTCAGTAAGGATGTTTTGAACATATATTTATGCTCTATCCATTCATGCCCCTGTTTGAAATTATGGAGTAGTTTAGCATGTCATTTTCTTGCTCTACTTTTGCTATAAAATGTTTCCTGGCAGATTGTTTACATGTTATTCAATTTTGCCAAGGTTGTTGTAGTTGATCCTTGCATGATATGAACTTGTTATTGCCATGGTTAGATTCATAAACATGTCTTCTTGCTGCTGATATGCTTATCTTGTCATGCAATGACTTGTGGTGAGTGAATCGAGCTCGCGAAGATGCCTTCATAATTCTGTCAATGCCATGATCTGTTTGTTGAATCTGTTAATGGAACTTGCTATGTTTATATGGGTGCCATCATATCTTCTGATCCTTTTTGGCTCATGGTCAGTAAATGACTTTTGTTCTATGCATTTAGTTATATCATGCCATGCCTTTGTTTGCCATGTTAAGTTCTTGTAACATGTTGTTTGATAACTCTAAACATTGCAACCTGATGTTATTTCTGCAAAGTCTGAAACTATTATTATATGCAATCTTGCCATGTGTTTTTGAGCATGTTCTAGTGATTTCTGGAGAGAGCTCAGTGTTCATGTTTTGTTATGCTTTACTTGTACATCATGTCAATGCCTTTTGTTTGCATATTGTGGTACTATAGCATATTGTTTTGATGCTTGCAATATGCCTAGTTGCTGTTTTGGACAGATTGTTGCTATAACTTGTATAGTGTCTGTGTGTTGAACCGTTGCTCCATTTTGAGTGTGCTCTATATGAAACTTGCTTGATTTTGCATGTAGCTTCATATTATCATGTTGAATCCTTGTTTTGAGGTGTTTGCTTGATGTTTGTATGCATTTTGCATCAATGCCATGTTTAACTTGTTTTGCTCATATCTTCTAGGTCGTAGCTCCGAATTAAATGAACTTTGTATGTAACTTGACTAGAATCTCGTGTAGATCATCTTGGTGCATTTTAACTTGCTGTTTAAAAAATTCAACTTAATGTTTGTTCAGTTCTGGACCAATTTCGAAATTTGCATATGAGGACTTACCGGATTTATTATATGTTGTTTCCGGCCTCATTTAAACTTGCCTTGATGTGTTGCTCTTGTTTGCATCATCTCTTGCCATGAGTAGCTTCATGTAGCTTTGTCATGCATCATGCTTGTTGTGCATCATGTCTTGTCTATGTGTGGTGTGTTTACTATGTTGTGTGCTTCTCGATAGTTCATGTTTCGTTGCGATCGTGAGGATTCGTTCGTCTACGCTTGGTTCGTCTTCGATCTTCTTCATGGACTCGTTCTTCTTCCTTGCGGGATTTCAGGCAAGATGACCGCTACCCTGGATCTCACTACTATCATTGCCATGCTAGTTGCTTCGTTCTATCGCTTTGCTGTGCTACCTATCATCTGTTTACCAAGCCTCCCAAATTGCCATGTCAGTCTCTAACCTTTTGCACCCTTCCTAGCAAACCATTGCTTGGCTATGTTACTGCTTTGCTCAGCCCCTCTTATAGCATTGTTAGTTGTAGGTGAAGTTGAAGATTGCCCCATGTTTGACATGATTATGTTGGGATATCACAATATCTCTTATTTAATTAATGCATCTATATACTTGGTAAAGGGTGGAAGACTCGGCCTTATGCCTGGTGTTTTGTTCCACTCTTGCCGCCCTAGTTTCCGTCATACCTGTGTTATGTTCCCGGATTTTGCGTTCCTTACGCGGTTGGGTGATTTATGGGACCCCCTTGACAGTTTGCTTTGAATAAAACTCCTCCAGCAAGGCCCAACCTTGGTTTTACCATTTGCCTCACCTAGCCCTTTTTCCTTTGGGTTTCCGGAGCCCGAGGGTCATCTTTATTTTACCCCCCTGGGCCAGTGCTCCTCCGAGTGTTGGTCCAAACTAGAGCCCCGTGCGGGACCATTCCTTGGCAACTTGGATTACGTCGGTTCCTGTACGCTTCGCTTATCCGGTGTGCCCTAAGAACGAGATATGTGCAGCTCCTATCGGGATTTGTCGGCACATCGGGCGGCTTTGCTGGTCTTGTTTTACCATTGTCGAAATGTCTTGTAAACCGGGATTCCGAGTCTGATCGGGTCTTCCTGGGAGAAGGTATATCCTTCGTTGATCACGAGAGCTTATCATGGGCTAAGTTGGGACACCCCTGCAGGGTATAAACTTTCGAAAGCCATGCCCGCGGTTATGGGCAGATGGGAATTTGTTAATGTCCAGTTGTAGATAACTTGACACCAGATCCGAATTAAAACGCATCAACCGCATGTGTAGCCGTGATGGTCTTTTTTCGGTGGAGTCCGGGAAGTGAACACGGGTTTTGGGTTATGTTTGACGTAAGTAGGAGTTCAGGATCACTTCTTGATCATTGCTAGCTTCACGACCGTTCCGCTTGCTCTCTTCTCGCTCTTATTTGCGTATGTTAGCCACCATATCATGCTTAGTCGCTGCTGCAACCTCACCACTTTACCCCTTCCTTTCCCTTTAAGCTTTGCTAGTCTTGATACCCATGGTAATGGGATTGCTGAGTCCTCGTGGCTCATAGATTACTACAACATTAGTTGCTGGTACAGGTTATGCGATGACCATGACGCGAGAGCGATGTTTGCTTGTTTTGGAGTTCTTATTCTGCTTCTTCGATCAGGGGATAGGTTCCAGGTCGGCAGCCTGGGCTAGCAGGGTGGATGTTGTTTGAGTTTCTGTTTGTGTTTCATCCGTAGTCGGATGGTGCTCTTATGTATGATGATGTTGTATTCATGTGGCATTGTATGCCTCTTGTATGTATCCCTACCTATTATGTAATGTTGATGTAATGATATCCACCTTGCAAAAGCGTTTCAATATGCGGGTCTATCCTTGGTGGGACCTTCGAGTTCCTTTTGGATAGGGTCGCATATTGGGCGTGACATTTCAGATTACAAATACCTTTATCTACCATCCATATTGCACTTGTATCACCATCTCTTCGCCGAACTAGTGCACCTATACAATTTACCATTGTATTGGGTGTGTTGGGGACACAAGAGACTCTTTGTTATTTGGTTGCAGGGTTGTTTGAGAGAGACCATCTTCATCCTACGCCTCCTACAGATTGATAAACCTTATGTCATCCACTTGAGGGAAATTTGCTACTGTCCTACAAACCTGTGCACTTGCAGGCCCCAACAATGTCTACAAGAAGAAGGTTGTGTAGTAGACATCAAGCTCTTTTATGGCGCCGTTTCCGGGGAGGCTAGGTAAACGGCACTCACACCCCGTCAACTAAGCTCTTTTCTAGTGCCGTTGCCGGGGAGGTGAGTGCTTGAAGGTATATCTTTAGATCTTGCAATCGAATCTTTTTGTTTCTTGTTTTATCACTAGTTTAGTTTATAAAAGAAAACTACAAAAAAATGGAATTTAGTTTGTCTCATACGCTTCGTCTTTTTAATATCTTTCGTGAGTATGATGGTAAGGAAAATTGTGCTAGAAGAAGAAATCTATAAAATGTTTCTCACCAAATCTTTGAATAATGAGCATGATTGCAATGTTGTTAGTATGAACTCTTTGAATATCCATAGTACTAATGATGATTGCACTAGTCATGATGAAAATGTCTCTTATGAGCATGTCAACTTTTGTGGAGTGCATGTTTGCATGAACACACTGAATAGAGAAGACATATATTGCAAGATGCATAAGCATTTTGAAACTAAATGGTTTCAAGAAAGGCTTAATGTTAGCACTGAAAATTTAAGATATCTTTACCATTGTGAACTTTGCAATGAACGTGATCATTTACATCTCCAATGCAAATTGTTTCATGATCGAATTGTGTCCAAAAATTATGATGATTTGATCTCCCTTGCTCATTACAATGAACTTAGTTTGCTTTTGGGTTATGAAGAATTGAAACGTGCAACTAAGCTTATTCCAAAATTTAATCTTGGGCATTTCCTTGATATTGATCTAGAGAAGATTTATATGTATTGTACGGTGAATTGCATTGAAAATCCTTATATTGCCAATTACCTAAAGAAAAGAAAGCAAATAGAAGATGATGATAATACTAATCAAAGGGAAGAGACTTCCCAATCTCCTCCTATTATTTCTTATGATGATTCAGGTAACGAGGAGGAGCTTTTTATTCAACCAATTCCATTAATAAAGAAGGTTGAACCCACACATAATGTGAAGAAGAAAAGGAAGAGAAGGGGCATCAAAGGTAAAAAGGTATCTCTCCCAAATGATGTTTCTCCTATTACTCCTTGTGATGATGATAATTGCTATACTATTGGTGCTATCCATACTATTAATGATGAGAATGATTATGCTTATGATATGAAAAGGCCCAAGCTTGGGGAAGCTATGTTTGATGAGGATGAAATATTTGAGAATATATTTGCTGAAATTAATGTTTGTCCCAAGCTTGGGGATGCTATGTTTAATGAAGATGATATTTTTAGCCTCCCAAGTTTTGATAGGCAAAGTTGTTATGATGATAGCATGCCTCCTACCTATGATGATTATATTGATGAAAGTGGGTTTGGAAGAGTTTCAACTTTAGGAAGTAGTGATCCCACTATTTTGGAGGATGTTGAATCTTATTGTGATGATTATGAAAGTGGATTTGTAATAGTGTCAACTTTATTTAGTGATTCCACTATCTTGGGAGAGGTTTCAATCGATTATGATGAGAACGAAGTTGCTACTTATGATGATTATTGTGATGAAACTTATGTTGTAAAAAGTAGTGATGATTATATTTATAAAACTTTTCATGATTATGATTACCCTTTTTCTGAACATTATCTTTTAATGTGGAAACATTTTTTAGTGTTCAAGTCTCTTATGATACTCCCACCATTCCGAATGAAAAGAATTTTAAGAATGCTTTAGGTGCTGGTTATATTGTTAAATTCATTCATGATGCTACTGAAAATTATTATGAGAGAGGATCATATGCTTCTACATATTGCAATAATATCAAGTTTCCTCTCTATATGCTTAAAATTTTGAAGCTATGCTTTTTTACCTTCCTATGCTAATTGATTATTGTTCCCATAAGTTGTTTGCTCACAAAATCCCTATGCATAGCAAGTGGGTTAGGCTTAAATGTGCTAGTAATATTCTTAATGATGCTCTCTTTATGTTTCAATTTTTATCCTTTATGTGAGCATCATTGCCATCATCATGCCTAGCTAAAAGGCATTAAAGAAAAGCGCTTGTTGGGAGACAACCCAATATTTAACCATACTGTTTTTGTGTGTTCACATTATTATGCTACTATAGTAGTCATGTTTTATAGTTTTTTGTTTCAATAAAGTGCCAAGTAGAGCCTTTGGGAAGATTTGGGTGAAGTCTATATGATCTTGCTGTAAAAAACAGAAACTTTTGCGCTCACGAGAATAGCTGCCATTTTTACAGAAGAGTTTTTTTAGGTTGATTCTTTTTGAAGATGATTAATAGAAAAATTCCTCAGGTCCATCAATTTAATTCATAATTTTTGGGGTTCCAGAAGTATACATTTGATACAGATTACTACAGACTGTTCTGTTTTTGACAGATTCTGTTTTCATTGTGTTGTTTGCTTATTTTGATGAATCTATGGCTAGTATGTAAGGGTATGAACCATAGAAAAGTTGGAATACAGTATGTTTAACAAAATATAAATAAAGAATGAGTTCATTACAGTACCTTAAAGTGGTGATTTATTTTCTTACACTAACGGATCTTACGAGTTTTGTTTTGAGTTTTGTGTGGTTGAATTTTCAAGTTTTGGGTAAAAGATTCGATGGACTATGGAATAAGGAGTGGCAAGAGCCTAAGCTTGGGGATGCCCATGGCACCCCAAGGTAATATTCAAGGACAACCAAGAGCCTAAGCTTGGGGATGCCCCGGAAGGCATCCCCTCTTTCATCTTCGTTCATCGGTAACTTTACTTGGAGCTATATTTTTATTCGCCACATGATATGTGTTTTGCTTGGAGCATCAATTATTTTGTTAGTATTTGCTTGATGTTATTTAGAATAATGATTTGCATCTTTATTTTCAATAAAAATGTCAAGGATAGCCTTTACCATGCTTATTTTGCTAGTATGCATGTTGCTGTTTGAAAACAGAAAGTTTACCGTTGTTGCAAAAATTCCCTAGAAAAGTCAGAGAGTGATATAATGTTGAATATTTTTACATACTGAGCTTTGATAAATATTTTACAGCGTAGTAGTTTTCTTATAATTTTTGGAGTTAGGGAAGTATGATGAATCTTGCATTCTTTACAGACTATACTGTTTTGGCAGATTGCTGTTATGTTTGCATTGTTTGCATATGTTTGCTTGTTTAATGATTCTATTTGAGGATAGGAGTATTAAATATGTAGAGACATTTAGTATTAAATGTTGAATAATAATTTTAGTGATTTGTTACAGTAGAAAATGATAAGGTTTTGCATTGTTTTATACTAACTTATCTCACGAGTTCTTGTTGAGTTTGGTGTGGATGAAGCTTTTGATAAAAAGAGAAACCGTGACATGAAAGGAATTAAAGAGACACAAAAGCTCAAGCTTGGGGATGCCCAAGGCACCCCAAGATAATATTCCAAAAAGTCTCAAGCATCTAAGCTTGGGGATGCCCCGGTAGGCATCCCACCTTTCTTCTTCAACAATTATCGGTTAGTATCGGTTGAACCTAAGTTTTTGCTTCTTCACATGAGTTGTGCTATCCTTGCAATGTCATTTTATTTTGCTTGCTGTTTGAATAAAATACCAAGATATGAGATTCTTTATTGAGAGAGAGTCTTCTTATAGTTACATAATTATTTAGCTACTCATTGATCTTCACTTATATCTTTTTGGAGTAGTTTTTCATTTAGTCATGTGCTTCACTTATATCTTATGAGTAAATGGTTGAATGAGTTGAATGTCATGAATCTGAAATTATATATGTTTCATTTGCTTATCCCATGGGGAGTAATGACTTCACATCTAAGAAGTAGAGGTTGTAAATTTATTGACGATTAGCAAGCATTATATTGGTCATTTGAACAATTCATGAAAGAATATTGAAGGAAGAGAGATTTCACGTATAAATATACTATCATAGACATCTTTTATAATTGTGAGCACTCATTAAGTATGACATGCTAAAGAGTTGATGTTGGACAAGGAAGAAAATGTAATGGGTTATGTTTTCTCACATCTCAGTTAAAGTATATTGTCATGGATCATTCAAACATGTTGAGCTTGCCTTTCCCCCTCATGCTAGCCAAAATTCCTAGCACCAAGTAGAGATACTACTTGTGCTTCCAAATATCCTTAAACCCAGTTTTTCCATGAGAGTCCACCATACCTACCTATGGATTGAGTAAGATCCTTCAAGAAAGTTGTCATCGGTGCAAGCAATAAAAATTGCTCTCTAAATATGCATGACTTATTAGTGCGGAGAAAATAAGCTTTGTACAATCTTGTTATGGAAGCAATAAAAGTGACAGACTGCATAATAAAGGTCCATATACAAGGGGCAATATAAAGTGACGTTCTTTCGTATTAAGATTTTGTGTATCCAACCCTAAAAGCGCATGACAACCTCTGCTTCCCTCTGCGAAGGGCCTATCTACTTTATGCCTTTTACTTTATGCAAGAGTCAAGGTGATCTTCACGTTTCCCTTTTTCATTTTATCCTTTGGCAAGCACTTTGTGTTGGGGTGATCCTGATATATATATATATATATATATATATATATATATATATATATATCCAATTGGATGTACGTTAGCATGAACTATTATTGTTGACATCACCCAAAGGTGAATACGTTTCGAGGCAACATTTTAAGCCCCTATCTTTCTCTGTGTCTGATTAAAACTTCATAACCACAAGTATTGCGTGAGTGTTAGCAATTGTAGAAGACTATATGATAGTTGAGTATGTGAAGTTTGCTAAATTAAAGCTCTGACATAGACTCTTCCTGAAAATAAGATGAATTGCAATTGTTTGATGACTAAGAATGAAGTTTGCTAGTTTTCAAGAAAGTTTATGGTCTATGCTTTGACATGTGAATAGCTTGTTACTTTATTATGAAAAGTTTTATGAGATGAACTACTGTTATGATATATATTGATGCTAGTAAAGGTGATTGAAATTATCATTGATCAAACTTGTGCACCTTTAGCATTCACACTTCATAAATTCTTTCTTTTATCATTTACCTACTCGAGGACGAGCAGGAATTAAGCTTGGGGATGCTGATACGTCTCCAACGTATCTATAATTTATGAAGCATTCATGCTATTTTATTATCTGTTTTGAATGATTACGGGCCTTATTATACACTTTTATATTACTTTTGGGACTAACCTATTAACCGGAGGCCCAGCCCATATTGCTGTTTTATTGCCTGTTTCAGTATTTCGAAGAAAAGGAATATCAAACGGAGTCCAAACGTAATGAAACCTTCGGCAGCATGATTTTTGGAAAGATTATGATCTAGGAGACTTGGAGTGCAAGCCGGGGGGTCATCGAGGAAGCCATGAGATAGGGGGCGCGCCCACCCCCCTGGGCGCGCCCTACCCTCTCGTGGGCCCCTTGAGGCTCCCCCGACCGACTTCTTTCGCCTATATAAGCCTACGTACCCTAAAAACATCGAATATAAAGATAGATCGGGAGTTCCGCCGCCGCAAGCCTCTGTAGCCACCAGAAACCTCTCGGGGGCCCTTCCCGGCACCCTGCCGGAGGGGGGATCCTTCACCGGTGGCCATCTTCATCATCCCCGCGCTATCCATGACGAGGAGGGAGTAGTTTACCCTCGAGGCTGAGGGTATGTACCAGTAGCTATGTGTTTGATCTCTCTCTCTCTCTCTCGTGTTCTCTCTCGTGTTCCCTCTATGGCACAATCTTGATGTATCCCGAGCTTTGCTATTATAGTTGGATCTTATGATGTTTCTCCTCCTCTACTCTCTTGTGATGAATTGAGTTTTCCCCTTTGAAGTTATCTTATCGGATTGAGTCTTTTATGATAACACTTGATGTATGTCTTGCCGTGCTTATCTGTGGTGACAATGGGATATCATGTGCCACTTGATGTATGTTTTGGTGACCAACTTGCGGGTTCCGCCCATGAACCTATGCATAGGGGTTGGCACACGTTTTCGTCTTGACTCTCCGGTAGAAACTTTGGGGCACTCTTTGATGTGACGCCCCCGATTGAATCATACACTAATCATGCACGCAAATGTGTACGATCAAGATCAGGGACTCACGGGAAGATATCACGACACAACTCTAAAACATAAATAAGTCATACCAGCATCATAATACAAGCCGGGGGCCTCAAGGGCTCGAATACAAGTGCTCGATCATAGACGAGTCAGCGGAAGCAACAATATCTGAGTATAGACATAAGTTAAACAAGTTTCCATAAGATGGCTAGCACAAACTGGGATACAGATCGAAAGAGGCGAAGGCCTCCTGCCTGGGATCCTCCTAAACTACTCCTGGTCGTCATCAGCGGCCTGCACGTAGTAGTAGGCACCTCCGATGTAGTAGGAGTCGTCGTTGACGGTGGCGTCTGGCTCCAGGGCTCCAGCATCTGGTTGCGACATCCAAGAAGAAGAGGAAAACGGGGGAAAAGAGGGAGAAAAGCAACCGTGAGTACTCATCCAAAGTACTCGCAAGCAAGGAGCTACACTACATATGCATGGGTATATGTGTAAAGGGCCATATCGGTGGACTGAACTGCAGAATGCCAGAATAAGAGGGGGATAGCTAATCCTGTCGAAGACTACGCTTCTGGCAGCCTCCGTCTTGTAGCATGTAGAAGAGAGTAGATTGAAGTCCTCCAAGTAGCATCGCATAGCATAATCCTACCCGGCGATCCTCTCCTCGTCGCCCTGTGGAAAAGCGATCACCAGGTTGTCTGTGGAACTTGTCTGGGTTTGTTTTATTAAGTATCCGGTTCTAGTTGTCATAAGGCCAAGGTACAACTCCGGGTCGTCCTTTTATCGAGGGACACGGCTATTCGAATAGATAAACTTCCCTGCAGGGGTGCACCACATAACCCAACACACTCGATCCCATTTTGCCGGACACAATTTCCTGGGTCATGCCCGGCCTCGGAAGATCAACACGTCGCAGCCCCACCTAGGCACAACAGAGAGGTCAGCACGCCGGTCTAAATCCTATGCGCGCAGGGGTCTAGGCCCATCGCCCATTGCACACCCGCACGTTGCATGGGTGGCCGAAAGCAAACCTAGCAACCTCCATTACAAAGGAAGTTGCGTTAACGCAGTCCAACCTGGCGCGCGCCGCTTAGTCGCTGACGTCACAAAGGCTTCGGCTGATACCACGACGTCGAGTGCCCATATCTTTCCCGCATAGTTGGTTAGTGCGTATAGGCCAGTGGCCACACTCAGATCAAATACCAAGATCTCGTTAAGCGTGTTATCATGAAGCAACCGCGAACGCCGACCAGGGCCAGGCCCACCTCTCGCCTTGGTGGTCTCAACCCACCCTGTCGCTCCACCACATAGTAACAGTCGGGGGCCATCGGGAACCCAGGCCCACCTCTACCGGGATGGAGCCACCTGTCCTTTCAGCCCCCTCATCGGAATCACTTGCGGGTACTCAACGAGCCAACCCGACTTTAGTCACCATTTGTATAGTATGTAGGTATGTATTGTATATACCCGTGATCACCTCCCAAGTGATCACGACCCGATAGTATAGCAAGGCAGACTGACAAGAATGCAGGGCCAATGATGATAAACTAGCATCCTATACTAAGCATTTAGGATTGCGTGTAAGGTATCAATGATTGTAGCAACAATGATAGGCTATGCAACAGAATAGGAGTAACCGAACAGTAACATGCTACACTACTCTAATGCAAGCAGTATAGAGAAGAATAGGCGATATCTGGTGATCAAGGGGGGGGGCTTGCCTGGTTGCTCTGGCAAGAAGGAGGGGTCGTCAACTCCGTAGTCGAACTGGGCAGCAGCAGCGTCGGTCTCGTAGTCTACTGGCGAGAAGAGGGGGAAGAAACAGTAAATACAATGCAAACATAAGCATGATGATGCATGACATGACAATGAGCGGTGTTAGGTGTGCCCTAACGCGGTAGTAGGTGATACCGGCGAAAGGGGGAAACATCCGGGAAAGTATCCCCGGTGTTTCGCGTTTCCGGACAGGTGAACCAGAGGGGGAAAGTTGCAGCTTCACTATGCTAGGGACGTGTAGCGGACGAACGGGCTGCGTATCTGGATTCGTCTCGTCATTCTAAGCAACTTTCATGTATAAAGTTTTTCCATCCGAGCTACGGTTTATTTCATATTATTTTTAAAATATTTTAAATCATTTTTAGGATTAACAGAATTAATTAAATCAAAAGGCAGTTATGACGTCATCATGACATCAGCATGATGCAAGCGGTCAAAGTTGACCATTGACCAGTCAACTAATGGGTGGGCCCCCCATGTCATAGGTTGTTCTCTAATTGATAGTAGTTAGATTTATTAGCAGGTTAATTAGGTTTAGTTAACTAGATTAATTAAATTATGATTATTTAAGTAATTAATTCTTCAATTAATTGATTAATTAATATTTTTATTATTGTTATTTTTTAATTCTTTTTTTATAGAAACGTTCTGGGCGTGGGGCCCATCTGTCATAGGCCCCAGGGGCCTTAGCGGTTGCGGGCATCGGGCGCAATGCGCGACCGAACGGGCGCACACCCAGGTGCAGGTGGACCCGGGAGGGCACCGGAACGGGGGAGGTCGGTGGCCACGGCATAGCCATGGACGGAGCGGGGCGAGGCCGCGGTGGTGCGCGGGCGACCGCCGGAGGCCGTGCGGGCGGCAGCCGGAGGCGGTGCTCGGCTGCGGCCCAGCGGGAGCTACGGCAGTGGCCGCGAGGGGCTCGGCCGGAGCAGCAGGGGAAGGCGGGCGGTGACCGGAGGCAGCACAGAGGGGCGAGGCCACCATGGCGACGGGGCGCTGTAGCCCGACTGGTCCCTGGCGCCGGCTAGGGCGGAGGAGGGCGTCGGCCAGGGCGGAGGAGGGCGCCGACCAGGGCAAGGGTCAGAGGCCAAGCGGGACGGCGGACGGGCGCGGGCGCGCACTGGGCGCAAACGGCGAGCGTGGCATGGAACGGGGCGGCGCGGGCGTGACCGTGGCCGCGCATGCGCCGGTGAAGGCTGAGACAGGGAAGGGGGAGGGCGAGTGCGGCCTAGAACGCAAGCTCCGGCACGCGGGCGCGATGATGCATGCGCGGGCGTGGACGTGACTGGGTCGTGGCAAGCGCGGGGGCGAGGGAGAGAGAGGAGGCCGGGGGCCTCACCACGATTCATAGGGATTCGGGCAGCGGGGCTCGGGGAGGAGGTCGAGGACGTCGCAATGGAGGGGAAGCAGGCCGGCGGGGAGGCGCTCTGGGCGGCGACGGACGACGGCGAGGCGGCGGCGCACGGCAGCATCGTGCCCCGATCCGATCTGGATCGGGGGAGGGGGAGGGGAGAGCGACGTGGGGGAACTGGGAGTGGATAGGGTTTCAAGTGGGGTGTGAGAGGGGATAAGGGAGTGGGGGTATGGCCGGTTGGGCCGGTCTGGTGGGTCATGGCCCAGTTGGGCAGGTGGCCTGCTGGGTCGTAGCCCAGTGGGGGGGGTGATCACTTTTCTTTTCTTCTTTTTTTGGTTAGATTTGTTTTTCCCTTTTCTTTTATTTATTTCCCTTTTCTGTATAATCCAATTTAAAATATTTAAGCATTTTCTAAGCATGTGCTTTCTTCACCAAATTAACTATGTAATATTGGGCACAAACCGAACATTTTTGTTTTAATGTTTGAAAACTTTTATCGTTTGACTTAATTCCAAATTTGAATCTGAATCGGTTTTGAACTAACGAGAGATTAACAATGGTAACAAAGGTGACGTGGCATCATTAGCAGAGTTTTACTGTAGCTTAAATATCCGGGCGTCACAATTCTCCTCCACTACAAGAAATCTTGTCCCGAGATTTAAGAGGGGAGCAAGGGGGAAGAATAGGTTACAAAATTCTAACGATTCTTCTTGGTCTTGGTTGCTCTTCTCGAAGAGGTTGATCCATAGCATTTGATGTCTTCATTTTTCGGTATCAATGCCCCATGATGAAGTTGTTGTCCTTCCTTCCGAACCTTAACGGTACTCACGAATAGGTAAGGGGCAGCTCGGCTACGACATAGTGCTTATGAGGGAAACAATCTGGGGTTAACCCATGAATGAGCATAAGAGTATCTCTCGAGTTGAACATATAAAATATATCGAGAGTAAGGTACGAAGGTACAATAAGAGGTTCCAAGCGGATAGATAGTTGCTCGAAGTCTGAACCAGAGTGAGAAAGGGGTTCAGAGCAGCGAGCATAAGTATTGCGTCTGATACCGGAATAGAGCACTAGGAAGGTGGGCCGTAAATTAAATACGAAGCCAAGCGTGAGGAATAACCTCTCGAACTGGGTTTGTACATGAGAGTCAGGTTTCGATCCTGCAAAACTATGGGTTATGGGCCCACCATGTGGGTTAAAAGTAGGAAGGGCGGAGACGTCTTGCGTGATCATGTAAGCAAGGCAAGTCAGAGGATAGCATGTCATTTATGTCGGCAACAACAGCGGTACCAAGGGCGAGGGACGAAGAGAACCATAGACATGCTTCGAGATAGCATTGACATGGTCAACAAGTAAAGGTCAGTCTTTAAAAACACAAACGATCAATCAGGAATAACTTATCAAATAAGTCTTACAATTTCCTCAAGGAAGAATGGATAACCTTGCTGAAATGGAATATATAACAACGGGGCCTCGGGCCAGGTGTGCTAGGCATGACATCACCTTACCGGGTCATATAAAGACCAATGCTATAACTCTTGAAAGTATGTCCCAACCATCATATATGACCGAGATTCAGATCTAATTGGTGTCAGGATACCTCAGACTCAGGATCCTGAGATAGAAAGGTGCGACACGAATTAACGAGAAGACATCATAAGATTCTCGGGAAATGAACTATGGAAGCGAGTTCCAAAACAAGAGTTCATCAGTAAACCAAGGAGAGGATGATGAGGTGGCTGATGGACTCAGCGACAAATCATCGAGATTTCCAAAGGATGGATTTCCACAATTATGTGAACAAGGATATAACATTTGCCAGATCAAATGGTATAATGATGTATGCTCGAGGAAAACATACCCAATTAAACATCAGTTGAAAGGTGCACCAAAATATGGGCTTATGTAGCATGACCGATGTTAGAATGGTGATTCAATAACCAATGGTCTAAGAATGAAATGTCGACCATTAACTTCAACGCAATAGGGTTACTAGAAGTTTTGAATTCACACCTCATAGTTCAATGGTTGGTAATCCAGTTAGAAATAACATGGGACCAAAATATGAATGGATATGGCGAGAAGTATTACTGCATCAAGAATTTCCTAAGAGGTGGTGAAACTCTCACAACATTCTTGATATAAAAGACAGTAATACTACAATGTAGATCATAACCTAAGCTAGATAACAAGGAGATCAAGGTACAACACAAAACATGAACAAGTTTGTGTTGGGGGAAGGCAAGAATGTTGTCGATGATTACACAAATCATCGAGGGGCAAGGATGGTCTCTCCCATCATGAATTCAATTGATATCCTGGAAGAACTCGGAATGTTGATGATGATCATGACAAATTTTGTCGAGAGGTTTCATGAAGATGTAATCAGTCGGCGATGACATCAAGTCAAAGGAATGATGAAGCGAAAGATTATTGGAACCATGGGTACGACACAAACTCGAAATCAATTTTGTTGTTCAAGGAGAAATGATATGACGAGGAAGATCGACGTAAGATTAGCTCACCATCGAAATTTGTGCTTCGGGAAGAACCAGATAGCACAGTTAAATTTAGCACGATAATGATGTAGCCGATAAGGCTAGGAATGACATGATGGAGTATTAAACTCGTAAGAAATGAAGATTACTAAGAGTTGTCGAATCGCAGTGCGGACTCGATTCACTATTCGGTGTTCTCGGTTGACTACAACCCAAAACTCATGGAGTGACTATGATATGGAAAGGTATTACTTCATCAGAAATTCATAAGAGGAAGTGCAATGGGTTGATATCCTTGAGATACCAGGGGGTAATACTCGAAGGTAGAACATGATAGAAGTAGAACCGGGTCATTGACCTGTGACAGTAGATATTCAACCTTGCCAAAAATAGAAGAGGCACTGGAATGAATTCCCATCAGATATATCAGATCAGGACAGCATGGTCGGAACCATAACTGTAAGGAATCAATTCAAGAATACCGAAAGAATCATACAGCTGGATAAGCATTTTGCAAGAAGCTTCCGAGACAATCTACATTATTTTCATGGGCATGAACGCAAAGTTCAAGGTCGACTCCCACTTCTTTAATGCATATCATTTCATTCACCTCTCGCTTTGATAAAATTGTAGTGTTGGAATTCTATCTGGTACAACACCGGAAGAGTATGACTTGTGAAAACTTTCAGGTTCTCATGGATTAGGGGAAGGCATAGGTTCAACCCATCGGGCATCTTAGTAACATATACTACAAACTTCAGGAGCGAATAACTCATGCTAGGGAGCAGAGCATTATTGACAAAAGTGTTCGGGAACGTAGCAGAAATTCAAAATTTTCCTACATGTCACCAAGATCTATCTATGGAGAAACCAGCAACGAGGGGAAGGAGAGTGCATCTACATACCCTTGTAGATCGCTAAGCGGAAGCGTTCAAGAGAACGGGGTTGAAGGAGTCGTACTCGTCGTGATCCAAATCACCGGAAATCCTAGTGCCGAACGGACGGCACCTCCGCGTTCAACACACGTACAGCCCGGTGACGTCTCCCATGCCTTGATCCAGCAAGGAGAGAGGGAGAGGTTGAGGAAGACTCCGTCCGGCAGCAACACAATGGCGTGGTGGTGATGGAGGAGCATGGCAATCCTGCCGGGCTTCGCCAAGCACCGCGGGAGAGGAGAAGGGAGAGAGGTAGGGCTGCGCCAAGAGGGAGAGAAACTCATGTGTTGGCAGCCCTCAAGACCTCAACTATATATAGGGGAGAGGGAGGGGTGCGCCCCCTTTAGGGGTTCCACCCCAAGGGGTGCGGCTGCCCCCAATCCATCTAGGGTGGCGGCCAAGGGGGGGGAGAGGGGAAACTTGCCCCCCAAGTTAGGTGGGTGCGCCCCCTCCCCCAACCCTAGACGCCTTGGGCCCTTGTGGGGGGGGGGCGCACCAGCCCACCAGGGGCTGGTCCCCTCCCACACTTGGCCCATGCAGCCCTCCGGGGCCGGTGGCCCCACTTGGTGGACCCCCGGGACCCTCCCGGTGGTCCCGGTACGTTACCGATAAAACCCGAAACTTTTCCAGTGACCAAAACAGGACTTCCCATATATAAATCTTTACCTCCGGACCATTTCGGAACTCCTCATGATGTCCGGGATCTCATCCGGGACTCCGAACAGCATTCGGTAACCACATACAAACTTCCTTTATAACCCTAGCGTCATCGAACCTTAAGTGTGTAGACCCTACGGGTTCGGGAATCATGCAGACATGACCGAGACGTTCTCCGGTCAATAACCAACAGCGGGATCTGGATACCCATGTTGGCTCCCACATGTTCCACGATGATCTCATCGGATGAACCACGATGTCAAGGACTCAATCGATCCCGTATACAATTCCCTTTGTCTGGCGGTATTGTACTTGCCCGAGATTCGATCGTTGGTATCCCGATACCTTGTTCAATCTCGTTACCGGCAAGTATCTTTACTCGTTCCATAACACATCATCCTGTGATCAACCCCTTGGTCACATTGTGCACATTATGATGATGTCCTACCGAGTGGGCCCAAAGATACCTCTCCGTTTACACGGAGTGACAAATCCCAGTCTCGATTCGTGCTAACCCAACAGACACTTTCGGAGATACCTGTAGTGCACCTTTATAGCCACCCAGTTATGTTGTGACGTTTGGTACACCCAAAGCATTCCTACGGTATCCGGGAGTTGCACAATCTCATGGTCTAAGGAAATGATACTTGACATTAGAAAAGCTTTAGCATATGAACTATGATCTTTGTGCTAGGCTTAGGATTGGGTCTTGTCCATCACATCATTCTCCTACTGATGTGATCCCGTTATCAACGACATCCAATGTCCATGGTCAGGAAATCATAACCATCTATTGATCAACGAGCTAGTCAATTAGAGGCTTACTAGGGACATGGTGTTGTCTATGTACCCACACATGTATCTGAGTTTCCTATCAATACAATTATAGCATGGATAATAAACGACTATCATGAACAAGGGAATATAATAATAATAACCAATTTATTATTGCCCCTAGGGCATATTTCCAACAGTCTCCCACTTGCACTAGAGTCAATAATCTAGTTCACATCGCTATGTGATTAACACTGATAGGTCACATCGCCATGTGACCAACATCCAAAGAGTTTACTAGTGTCACTAAACTAGTTCACATCACCATGTGATTAAGACTCAATGAGTTCTGGGGTTTGATCATGTTTTCCTTGTGAGAGAAGTTTTAGTCAACGGGTCTGCAGTATTCAGATCCGTATGTACTTCGCAATTCTCTATGTCATATTGTAAATGCTGCTTCCACACTCCACTTGAAGCCATTCCAAATGGTTGCTCCACTATACGTATCCGGTTTGCTACTCAGAGTCATTCGGATAGGTGTTAAATCTTGCATCGACGTAACCCTTTACGCTGAAATCTTTATCACCTCCATAATCGAGAAACATTTCCTTATCCCTCTAAGGATAATTTTGACCGCTGTCCAATGATCCGTTCCCGGATCATTCTTGTACCCCTTGACTGACTCATGGCAAGGCACACTTCTGGTGCGGTACACAACATAGCATACTATAGAGCCTACGTCTAAAGCATAGGGGACGACCTTCGTCCTTTCTCTCTCTTTTCTGCCGTGGTCGAGCTTTAAGTCTTAACTTCATACCTTACAACTCAGGCAAGAACTCCTTGTTTGACTGATACATCTTGAACACCTTCAAGATCATGTCAAGGTATGTGCTCATTTGAAAGCATTATTAAGCATTTTGATCTATCCTTATAGATCTTGATGCTGAATGTTCAAGTAGCCTAATCCAGGTTTTCCATTGAAAAACACTTTTCAAATAACCCTATATGCTTTCTAGAAATTCTACATCATTTCTGATCAACAATATGTCAACAACATATACTCATCAGAAATTCTATAATGCTCCCACTCACTTCTTTGGAAATACAAGTTTCTCATAAACTTTTGTATAAACCCAAAATCTTTGATTATCTCATCAAAGCGTACATTCCAACTCCGAGATGCTTACTCCAGTCCTTAGAAGGATTGCTGGAGTTTTGCAAATTTGTTAGCGTTCTTCAGGATTGTCAAAACCTTCTGGTTGTATCACATACAACATTTCCTCAAGAAAACTGTCAAGGAAACAATGGTTATTTGACATTCTATCTGCAAGATTTCATAAATAATGCAGTAACTGCTAATCCAATTCCAGCAGACTCTTAGCATTGCTACGAGTGAGAAAGCCTCACCGTAGTTAACTCCTTAAACTTGTCGGAAAAACATCTTAACGACAAGTCGAGCTTTCTTAATGGTGATTCTTACCATCATTGTCTGTCTTCCTTTTAAAATCCATCTATACCCAATGGCCTTATGACCATCAAGTATTTCTTCCAAAGTCATGGATCCTTTCTCGGATTTTATGGCCTCGAGCCATTCATCGGAATCCGGGCCCACCATCGCTTCTCCATAGCTCGTAGGTTCATTGTTGTCTAGCAACATGACCTCTAAGACAGGATTGCGTACCACTCTGAAGTAGTACGCATCCTTGTCACCCTACGAGGTACGGTAGTGACTTGATCCGAAACTTCATGATCACTATCATAAGCTTCTACTTCAATTGGTGTAGGCGCCACAGGAACAACTTCCTGTGCCCTGCTACACACTAGTTGAAGTGACGGTTCAATAACCTCATCAAGTCTCCACCGTCCTCCCACTCAATTCTTTTGAGAGAAACTTTTCATCGAGAAAGGACCCGTTTCTAGAAACAATTACTTTTGCTTCCAGATCTGAGATAGGAGGTATACCCAACCATTTGGGGTATCCTATGAAGATGTATTTATCCGTTTTGGGTTCGAGCTTATCACGATGAAACTTTTTCACATAAGCGTCGCAGCCCCAAACTTTTAAGAAACGACAACTTAGGTTTCTCCAAACCATAGTTCAAACGGTGTCGTCTCAACGGAATTACGTGGTGCCCTATTAAAGTGAGTGCGGTTGTCTCTAATGCCTAACCCATGAACGATAGTGGTAATTCGATAAGAGACATCATGGTATGCACCATATCCAATAGGGTGCAACTATGATGTTCGGACACACCATCACACTATGGTGTTCCAGGCGGTATTAATTGTGAAACAATTTCCACAATGTCTTAATTGCGTGCCAAAGCTCGTAACTCAGATACTCATCTCTATGATCATATCATAGACATTTTATCCTCTTGTCACGATGATCTTTAACTTCACTCTGAAATTATTTGAACCATTCAATAATTCAGACTTGTGTTTCATCAAGTAAATATACTCAACATCTACTCGAATCATCTGTGAAGTAAGAACATAACGATATTCACTGCATTCCTCAGCACTCATTGGACTGCACACATCAAAATGTGTTACTTCCAACAAGTTGCTATCTTGTTCCATCTTACTGAAAGCGAGGCTTTTCAGTCATCTTGCCTATGTGGTCTGATTTGCATATCCCAAGTGATTCAAAATCAAGTGAGTCCAAACGATCCATCTGCATGGAGTTTCTTCATGCGTATACACCAATAGACCTGGTTCGCATGTCTCAAACTTTTCAAAACGAGTGAGTCCAAAGATCCATCAACATGGAGCTTCTTCATGCGTTTTATACCAACATGACTTACATGGCAGTGCCAATAGTAAGTGGTACTATCACTATCTTATATCTTTTGGCATGAAAATGTGTACCACTACGATCGAGATTCAATAAACCATTCCTTTAGGTGCAAGACCATTGAAGGTATTATTCAAATAAATAGAGTAACCATTATTCTCCTTAAATGAATAACCGTATTGCGACAGACATAATCCAATCATGTCTATGCTCAACGCAAACACCAAATGACAATTATTCAGGTTTAATACTAATCTTGATGGTAGAGGGAGCGTGCGATGTTTGATCACATCAAACTTGGAAACACTTCCAACACATATCGTCAGCTCACCTTTAGCTAGTCTCCGTTTATTTCGTAGCCTTTTATTTCGAGTTACTAACACTTAGCAACCGAACCGGTATCTAATACCCTGGTGCTACTAGGAGTACTAGTAAAGTACACATTAACTTAATGTATATCCAATATACTTCTATCGACCTTGCCAGCCTTCTCATCTACCAAGTATCTAGGGTAATTCTGCTCCAGTGGCTGTTTCCCTTATTACAGAAGCATTTAGTCTCGGGTTTAGGTTCAACCTTGGGTTTCTTCACTGTAGCAGCAGCTGATTTGCCGTTTCATGAAGTATCCCTTCTTGCCCTTTTCCTTTTGAAACTAGTGGTTTCACCAACCATCAACAATTGATGCTCCTTCTTGATTTCTACTTTCGCGGTGTCAAACATCGTGAATACCTCAAGGATCATCATATCTATCCCTGATATGTTATAGTTCATCACGAAGCTCTAGCAGCTTGGTGGCAATGACTTTGGGAAACATCACTATCTCATCTGGAAGATCAACTCCCACTCGATTCAAGTGATTGTTGCACTCAGACAATCTGAGCACAAGCTCAACGATTGAGCTTTTCTCCCTTAGTTTGCAGGCTAAGAAAATCGTTGGAGGTCTTATACCTCTTGACGTGGGCACGAGCCTGAAATCCCAATTTCAGCCCTCAAAACATCTCATATGTTCCGTGACGTTTCTAAAAACGTCTTTGGTGCCTCAACTCTAAACCGTTTAAATGAACTATCACGTAGTTATCAAAACGTGTATGTCCGATGTTCGCAACATCCACAGATGACGTTTGGGGTTCAGCACACTGAGCGGTGCATTAAGGACATAAGCTTTCTACTGTCCGCATAATCGCTACTGTCAACTTTCAACTATATTTTCTCTAGGAACATATCTAAAACAGTAGAACTAAAGCGCGAGCTATGACATAATTTGCAAAGGGTTTTTGACTATGTTCAGGATAATTTAAGTTCATCTTATGAACTCCCACTCAGATAGACATCCCTCTAGTCATCTAAGTGATTACATGATCTGAGTCAACTAGGCCGTGTCCGATCATCACGTGAGACGGACTAGTCATCATCGGTGAACATCTTCATGTTGATCGTATCTACTATACGACTCATGCTCGACCTTTCGGTCTCTTGTGTTCCGAGGCCATGTCTGTACATGCTAGGCTCGTCAAGTTAACCTAAGTGTTTCGCGTGTGTAAATCTGGCTTACACCCGTTGTATGTGAACGTAAGAATCTATCACACCCGATCATCACGTGGTGCTTCGAAACGACGAACTTTCGCAACGGTGCACAGTTATGGGGAACACTTTCTTGAAATTTTAATGAGGGATCATCTTATTTACTACCGTCGTTCTAAGCAAATAAGATGCATAAACATGATAAACATCACATGCAATCAAAAAGTGACATGATGTGGCCAATATCATTTTGCTCCTTTTGATCTCCATCTTCGGGGCTCCATGATCATCGTCGTCACCGGCATGACACCATGATCTCCATCATCATGATCTCCATCATCGTGTCTCCATGAAGTTGTCTCGCCAACTTATTACTTCTAGTACTATGGCTACCAGTTAGCAATAAAGTAAAGTAATTACATGGTGTTGTTCAATGACACGCAGGTCATACAATAAATAAAGACAACTCCTATGGCTCCTGCCGGTTGTCATACTCATCGACATGCAAGTCGTGATTCCTATTACAAGAACATGATCAATCTCATACATCACATATCATTCATCACATTCTTCTTGGCCATATCACATCACATAGCATACCCTGCAAAAACAAGTTAGACGTCCTCTAACTGTTGTTTGCATGTTTTACGTGGCTGCTATGGGTTTCTAGCAAGAATGTTTCTTACCTACGCAAAAAACACAACGTGATATGTCAATTTCTATTTACCCTTCATAAGGACCCTTGTCATCGAATCCGTTCCGACTAAAGTGGGAGAGACTGGCACCCGCTAGCCACCTTATGCACCAAGTGCATGTTAGTCGGTGGAACCTGTCTCACGTAAGTGTACGTGTAAGGTCGGTCCGGGCCGCTTCATCCCACAATACCGTCGAAACAAGATTGGACTAGTAACAGTAAGCATATTGAACAAAATCAACGCCCACAACTACTTTGTGTTCTACTCATGCAAAGAATCTACGCAATAGACCTAGCTCATGATGCCATTGTTGGGGAACGTAGCAGAAATTCAAAATTTTCCTACGTGTCACCAAGATCTATCTATGGAGAAACCAGCTACGAGGGGAAGGAGAGTGCATCTACATACCCTTGTAGATCGCTAAGCGGAAGCGTTCAAGAGAACGGGGTTGAAGGAGTCGTACTCATCGTGATCCAAATCACCGGAGATCCTAGTGCGGAACGAACGGCACCTCCGCGTTCAACACACGTACAGCCCGGTGACGTCTCCCACGCCTTGATCCAGCAAGGAGAGAGGGAGAGGTTGAGGAAGACTCCGTCCAGCAGCAGCACAACGGCGTGGTGGTGATGGAGGAGCGTGGCAATCCTGCAGGACTTCGCCAAGCACCGCGGGAGAGGAGAAGGGAGAGAGGTAGGGCTGCGCCAAGAGGGAGAGAAACTCATGTGTTGGCAGCCCTCAAGACCTCAACTATATATAGGGGAGAGGGAGGGGGGAGCGCCCCCTCTAGGGTTTCCACCCCAAGGGGTGCGGCTGCCCCCAATCCCATCTAGGGTGGCGGCCAAGGGGGGAGAGGGGAAACTTGCCCCCAAGTTAGGTGGGTGCGCCCCCTCCCCCAACCCTAGGCGCCTTGGGCCCTTGTGGGGGGGCGCACCAGCCCACCTGGGGCTGGTCCCCTCCCACACTTGGCCCATGCAGCCCTCCGGGGCCGGTGGCCCCACTTGGTGGACCCCCGGGACCCTCCCGGTGGTCCCGGTACGTTACCGATAAAACCCGAAACTTTTCCGGTGACCAAAACAAGACTTCCCATATATAAATCTTTACCTCCGGACCATTCCGGAACTCCTCGTGACGTCCGGGATCTCATCCGGGACTCCGAACAACATTCGTTAACCACATACAAACTTCCTTTATAACCCTAGCGTCATCGAACCTTAAGTGTGTAGACCCTACGGGTTCGGGAATCATGCAGACATGACCGAGACGTTCTCCGGTCAATAACCAACAGCGAGATCTGGATACCCATGTTGGCTCCCACATGTTCCATGATGATCTCATCGGATGAACCACGATGTCAAGGACTCAATCGATCCCGTATACAATTCCCTTTGTCTAGTGGTATTGTACTTGCCCGAGATTCGATCGTCGGTATCCCGATACCTTGTTCAATCTCGTTACCGGCAAGTCTCTTTACTTGTTCCGTAACACATCATCCTGTGATCAACCCCTTGGTCACATTGTGCACATTATGATGATGTCCTATTGAGTGGGCCCAGAGATACCTCTCCGTTTACACGGAGTGACAAATCCCAGTCTCGATTCGTGCCAACCCAACAGACACTTTCGGAGATACCTGTAGTGCACCTTTATAGCCACCCAGTGACGTTGTGACGTTTGGTACACCCAAAGCATTCCTATGGTATCCGGGAGTTGCACAATCTCATGGTCTGAGGAAATGATACTTGACATTAGAAAAGCTTTAGCATACGAACTACGATCTTTGTGCTAGGCTTAGGATTGGGTCTTGTCCATCACATCATTCTCCTAATGATGTGATCCCATTATCAACGACATCCAATGTCCATGGTCAGGAAATCGTAACCATCTATTGATCAACGAGATAGTCAGTTAGAGGCTTACTAGGGACATGGTGTTGTCTATGTACCCACACATGTATCTGAGTTTCCTATCAATACAATTATAGCATGGATAATAAACGATTATCATGAACAAGGGAATATAATAATAATAACCAATTTATTATTTCCTCTAGGGCATATTTCCAACAAAAAGCAGGGATACAATTTACCAAAGGCATATGTATTAGGGAAAGAACTTCCAAAGTGATTGAATAGGAAGGACGTTGTTGAATAAAACCCAACAAAGGATCTTGCAGTCCACAAGGGATCTAATGTGAGCATCGGTACTCAACTAGAAGGAGAAAGAATGCAGGGAGATCTTATTATAGAAACAACTGACTAATTCAAAGCTCAATGTAAAGGAATTATGATTTCCAGATTAAGGAACCAGAAGCAAACGCTCTGATTAAGGATGGATAAGTTGACTAGGCTTAGGGGTACAATCGATGAAAATTTGATTGGTCGAGAACCAGCTCATGTTTAAAATGATGTCTGAGCTGGAAGGATGAATTCTAGGATTCGACTAAGGAATGCGAGTATCCTCAACATATTGAATCAACGAACTTAAAATGAGAAAGACAAGGAATGCCAATAAGATTACGAGACTTGTGGGATTAATCATAAAGCAAGCAAGAATTTCAAAAGCAATAGGGTGCTAAGGATTTTCGGAAGTTCAAATATTATTTCGAAGACCTTAGTGAAACACATAAACAACTGGGAATGAGTGGATACTTGATAAGTGGAATGAATTACCGGCATGGGTATTCAGGTGGCAAAGAACTGCAAGGCAGTAGGCACAAAGTATTCTCGGGACAACAGAGAGTATTTCGGGGCATCTTGTAATAACAAGATCAACGAGGAATGATTGTATGAATGGCAAGTGTATGAAGTTTTCATAGAGGTTGACGGTGGAAGGAAATCGCAAATGTGATGGCACAAAGACTCGAGAGAGCATCATAGAGTAACTACGGAATCTTCTAGTGCAGCAGGCGATCATCTGAAGTGAGGGGCTCTCCGGGAGAAAGTATTTTCGAGAACCTAAAGTTAGTTTTGTTTTTAGCAAAATCATTTAATTAGAATAGAAGAGAGCTCAGAGTCCCAGAGTATAGACGAGGAGTAAAAGATCCTAATACCACCTAATGGTGACGTGGGCCCATGGGCCGCACAGCCATGTTAGTAAAAACTTTTTCAATGACTAGACTCAACTTCGGCCAAGGAGTTGGAAAGGGGATTCCTACAGGCAGTCGGCTCCAATACCAACTTGTGACGCCCCCGATTCAATCATACACTAATCATGCACGCAAACGTGTACGATCAAGATCAGGGACTCACGAGAAGATATCACAACACAACTCTAAAACATAAATAAGTCATACAAGCATCATAATACAAGCCAGGGGCCCCGAGGGCTCGAATACAAGTGCTCGATCATAGACGAGTCAGCAGAAGCAACAATATCTGAGTACAGACATAAGTTAAACAAGTTGCCATAAGATGGCTAGCACAAACTGGGATACAGATCGAAAGAGGCGCAGGCCTCCTGCCTGGGATCCTCCTAAACTACTCCTAGTCGTCATCAGCGGCCTGCACATAGTAGTAGGCACCTCCGGTGTAGTAGGAGTCGTTGTCGACGGTGGCGTCTGGCTCCAGGGCTCCAGCATCTGGTTGCGACATCCGAGAAGAAGAGGAAAACGAGGGAAAAGAGGGAGAAAAGCAACCATGAGTACTCATCCAAAGTACTCGCAAGCAAGGAGCTACACTACATATGCATGGGTATATGTGTAAAGGGCCATATCGGTGGACTGAACTGCAGAATGCCAGAATAAGAGGGGGATAGCTAATCCTGTCGAAGACTACGCTTCTGGCAGCCTCCGTCTTGCAGCATGTAGAAGAGAGTAGATTGAAGTCCTCCAAGTAGCATCGCATAGCATAATCCTACCCGACGATCCTATCCTCGTCGCCCTGTGGAAAAGCAATCACCAGGTTGTCTGTGGAACTTGTCTGGGTTTGTTTTATTAAGTATCCGGTTCTAGTTGTCATAAGGTCAAGGTACAACTCCGGGTCGTCCTTTTACCGAGGGACACGGCTATTCGAATAGATAAACTTCCCTGTAGGGGTGCACCACATAACCCAACACGCTCGATCCCATTTGGCCGGACACACTTTCCTGGGTCATGCCCGACCTCGGAAGATCAACATGTCGCAGCCCCACCTAGGCACAACAGAAAGGTAAGCATGCCGGTCTAAATCCTATGCGCGTAGGGGTCTGGGCCCATCGCCCATTACACACCTGCACGTTGCATGGGCGGCCGGAAGAAGACCTAGAAACCTCCATTACAAAGGAAGTTGCATTAATGCAGTCCAACCCGGCGCGCACCGCTCAGTCGCTGACGTCACGAAGGCTTCGGCTGATACCACGAAGTTGAGTGCACATATCTTTCCCGCGTAGTTGGTTAGTGCGTATAGGCCAGTGGCTAGACTTAGATCAAATACCAAGATCTCGTTAAGCGTGTTATCATGAAGCAACCGTGAACGCCGACCAGGGCCAGGCCCACCTCTCGCCTAGGTGGTCTCAACCCGCCTTGTCGCTCCGCCACATAGTAATAGTCGGGGGCCATCGGGAACCCAGGACCACCTCTACCGGGATGGAGCCACCTGTCCTTTCAGCCCCCTCATCGGAATCACTTGCGGGTACTCAACGAGCCAACCCGACTTTAGTCACCATTTGTATAGTATGTAGGTATGTATTGTATATACCCGTGATCACCTCCCTAGTGATCACGACCTGATAGTATAGCAAGGCATACTGACAAGAATGTAGGGCCAATGATGATAAACTAGCATCCTATACTAAGCATTTAGGATTGCGGGTAAGGTATCAATGACTGTAGCAACAACGACAGGCTATGCAACAGAATAGGAGTAACCAAACAGTAACATGCTACACTACTCTAATGCAAGCAGTATAGAGAAGAATAGGCGATATCTGGTGATCAAGGGGGGGGCTTGCCTGGTTGCTCTGGCAAGGAGGGGTCGTCAACTCCGTAGTCGAACTGGGCAGCAGCAGCGTCTGTCTCGTAGTCTACCGGAGAGAAGAGGGGGAAGAAACAGTAAATACAATGCAAACATAAGCATGACGATGCATGACATGCCAATGAGCGGTGTTAGGTGTGCCCTAACGCGGTAGTAGGTGATACCGGCGAAAGGGGGAAACATTCGGGAAAGTATCCCCGGTGTTTCGCGTTTCCGGACAGGTGAACCGGAGGGGGAAAGTTGCAGGTTCACTATGCTAGGGACGCGTGGCGGACGAACGGGCTGCGTATCTGGATTCGTCTCGTCATTCTGAGCAACTTTCATGTACAAAGTTTTTCCATCCGAGCTACGATTTATTTTATATTAATTTTAAAAGATTTTAAATCATTTTTAGGATTAACAGAATTAATTAAATCAAAAGGCAGTTATGACGTCATCATGACATCAGCATGATGCAAGCGGTCAAAGTTGACCATTGACCAGTCAACTAATGGGTGGGTCCCGCATGTCATAGGCTGTTATCTAATTGACAGTAGTTAGATTTATTAGCAGGTTAATTAGGTTTAGTTAACTAGATTAATTAAATTATGATTAATTAAGTAATTAATTCTTCAATTAATTGATTAATTAATATTTTTATTATTGTTTTTTTATAGAAACGTTCTGGGCGTGGGGCCCATCTGTCATAGGCCCCAGGGGCCTTAGCGGTTGCGGGCATCGGGCGCAATGCGCGACCGAACGGGCGCACGCCCAGGTGCAGGCGGACCCAGGAGGGCACCGGAACGGGGGAGGTCGGTGGCCATGGCATGGACATGGCCGGAGCAGGGCGAGGCGGCGGTGGTGCGCAGGCGGCCGCCGGAGGCCGTGCGGGCGGCAGCCGGAGGCGGTGCTCGGCTGCGGCCCAGCGGGAGCTGTGGCAGTGGCCGCGGGGGGCTCGGCCGGAGCAGTAGGGGAAGGCGGGCGGTGACCGGAGGCAGCGCAGAGGGGCGAGGCCACCATGGAGACGGGGCGCTGCAGCCCGACTGGTCCCCGGCGCCGGCTGGGGTGGAGGAGGGCGTCGACCAGGGCGGAGGAGGGCGCCGGCTAGGGCAAGGGTCAGAGGCCAAGCGGGATGGCGGACGGGCGCGGGCGCGCACTGGGCGCAGACGGCGAGCGTGGCATGGAACGGGGCGGCACGGGCGTGACCGTGGCCGCGCAGGCACCGGTGAAGGTAGAGACAGGGAAGGGGGAGGGCGAGTGCGGCCTAGAACGCAAGCTCCGGCACACGGGTGCGGTGATGCGTGTGCGGGCATGGACGTGACGGGGTCGTGGCGAGCGCGGGGGCGAGTGAGAGAGAGGAGGTCGGGGCCTCACCACGATTCGTAGGGATTCGGGCAGCGGGGCTCGGGGAGGAGGTCGAGGATGTCGCGATGGAGGGGAAGCAGGATGGCGGGAAGGCGCTCTGGGCGGGGACAGACGAGGGTGTGGCAGCGGCGCACGGCAGCGTCGTGCCCCGATCCGATCTGGTTCGGGGGAGGGGGAGGGGAGAGCGATGTGCGGGAAGTGGGAGTGGATAGGGTTTCGGGTGGGGTGTGAGAGGGGATAAGGGAGTGGGGGGTATGGCCGGTTGGGCCGGCCTGGTGGGTCGTGGCCTAATTGGGCCAGTGGCCTGCTGGGTCGTAGCCCAGTGGGGGGGTGATCGCTTTTCTTTTCTTCTTTTTTGTTAGATTTTTCCCCTTTTCTTTTATTTATTTCCCTTGTCCGTTTAATTCAATTTAAAATATTTATGCATTTTCTAATCATGTGCTTTCTTCACCAAATTAACTATGTAATATTGGGCACAAATCGAACATTTTTGTTTTAATGTTTGAAAACTTTTATCGTTTGACTTAATTCCAAATTTGAATCTGAATCAGTTTTGAACTAACGAGAGATTAACAACAGTAACAAGGTGACGTGGCATCATTAGCAGAGTTTTACTGTAGCTTAAATATTCGGGCGTCACATTTGAAGTACCTTGTGTTGGTTAAATAGATGAATCTAAGATTGTGTGATGCATATCGTATAATCATGCCCACGGATACTTGAGGTGACAATGGAGTATCTAGGTGACATTAGGGTTTTGGTTGATTTGTGTCTTAAGGTGTTATTCTAGTACGAACTCTTGAATAGATTGATCTGAAAGAATAACTTTGAGGTGGTTTTGTACCCTACCATAATCTCTTCGTTTGTTCTCCGCTATTAGTGGCTTTGGAGTGACTCTTTGTTGCATGTTGAGGGATTGTTATATGATCTATCTATGTTATTATTGTTGAGAGAACTTGCACTAGTGAAAGTATGAACCCTAGGCCTTGTTTCCTACCATTGCAATACCGTTTACGCTCACTTTTATCATTAGTTACCTTGCTGTTTTTATAATTTCAGATTACAAATACCTTTATCTACCATCCATATTGCACTTGTATCACCATCTCTTCGCCGAACTAGTGCACCTATACAATTTACCATTGTATTGGGTGTGTTGGGGACACAAGAGACTCTTTGTTATTTGGTTGCAGGGTTGTTTGAGAGAGACCATCTTCATCCTACACCTCCTACGGATTGATAAACCTTAGGTCATCCACTTGAGGGAAATTTTCTACTGTCCTACAAACCTGTGCACCTGCAGGACCAACAATGTCTACAAGAAGAAGGTTGTGTAGTAGACATCAAGCTTCCTCTCTAATTGGTGTAGGAATCACTAGAACTGATTTCTGTGATAAAGTACTTTCCAATTCGGGAGAAGGTACAATTACCTCATCAAGTTCTACTTTCCTCCCACTCACTTCTTTCGAGAGAAACCCCTTCTCTAGAAAGGATCCATTCTTAGCAACGAATATCTTGGCTTCAGATCTGTGATAGAAGGTGTACCCAATAGTTTCCTTTGGGTATCCTATGAAGACGAACTTCTTCGATTTGGGTTCGAGCTTATCAGGTTGAAACTTCTTCACATAAGCATCGCATCCCCAAACTTTAAGAAACGATAACTTTGGTTTCTTGCCAAACCACAGTTCATAAGGCGTCATCTCAACGGATTTTGATGTTGCCCTGTTTAAAGTGAATGCAGCTGTCTCTAATGCATAACCCCAAAACGATAGTGGTAAATGTAAGAGACATCATAGATCACACAGTATCCAATAAAGTGCGGCTACGATGTTTGGACACACCATTACTCTGTGGTGTTCCAGGTGGTGTGAGTTGTGAAACTATTCCACAGTGTTTTAAATGAAGGCCAAACTCGTAACTCAAATATTCTCCTCCACGATCAGATCGTAGAAACTTTATTTTCTTGTTACGATGATTCTCCACTTCACTCTAAAATTCTTTGAACTTTTCAAATGTTTCAGACTTATGTTTTATTAAGTAGATATACCCATATCTGCTCAAATCATTTTGCGACGGTCAGAAAATAAAGATACCCGCCACGAGCCTCAACATTCATCGGACTGTATACATCGGTATGTATTATTTCCAATAAGTCATTAGCTTGTTCCATTGTTCCGAAGAACGAAGTTTTAGTCATCTTGCCCATAAGGCACGGTTCGCAAGTATCATATGATTCATAATCAAGTGATTCCAAAAGTCCATCTTTATGGAGTTTCTTCATACGCTTTACACGGATATGACCCAAACGGCAGTGCCACAAATAAGTTGCACTATTATTATCAACTTTGCATCTTTTGGCATCAATACTATTAATATGTGTATCATTACGATCGAGATTCAATAAACCATCAGCATTGGGTGTATGACCATAGAAGGTCTTATTTATGTAAACAGAATAACAATTATCCTTTTTCTTAAATGAATAACAGTATTGCAATAAACATGATCTAATCATATTTATACTCAACGCAAACACCAAATAACATTTATTTAGGTTCAACACTAATCCCGAAAGTATAAGGAGTGTGCAATGATGATCATATCAATCTTGGAACCACTTCCAATATACATCGTCACTTCACCTTCAACTAGTATGTGTTTATTCTGTAACTCCTGTTTCGAGTTACTAATCTTAGCAACCGAACAAGTATCAAATACCCAGGGGATACTATGAACACTAGCAAGGTACACATCAATAACATGTATATCAAATATGCCTTTGTTCACTTTGCCATCCCTCTTATCCGCCAAATATTTGGGGTAGTTCTGCTTCCAGTGACCATTTCCTTTGGAGTAGAAGCACCCAGTTTCAGGCTTAGGTCTAGCTTTGGGCTTCTTCACGGGAGTGACAACTTGCTCGCCATTCTACTAGAAGTTCCCTTTGTTTCCCTTTGCCCTTTTCTTGAAACCAATGGTCCTGTCAATCATCAACACTTGATTCTCTTTCTTGATTTCTACCTTCATCGATTTCAGCATCATGAAGAGCTCGGGAATCGTTTTCGTCATCCCTTGCATACTATAGTTCATCATGAAGTTCCAGTAACTTGGTGATGGTTACTAGAGAATTCTATCAATTACTATCTTATCTGGAAGATTAACTCCCACTTGATTCAAGCGATTGTAGTACCCAGACATTCTGAGCACATGCTCACTAGCTGAGCAATTCTCCTTCGTCTTTTTAGGAGAAGTACTTGTCAGAGGTCTCATACCTCTTGACACAGGTATGAGTCTGACATACCAATTTCAGCTCTTGGAACATCTCATATGCTCTGTGGCATTCAAAATGTTTTTGAATTCCTGGTTCTAAGCCGTAAAGCACGGTGCACAAAACTATCAAGTAGTCATCATATTGAGCTAGCCAAACATTCATAACGTTTGCATCTGCTCCTGCAATAGGTGTGTCACCTAGCGGTGCATTAAGGACATAATTCTTCTGTGCAGCAATGAGGATAAACCTCAGATCATGGGCCCAGTTTGCATCATTGCTACTATCATCTTTCAACTTAGTTTTCTCTAGGAACACATATGAAAATATAGGGAAGCTATAATGCAAGCTATTGATCTACAGCACAATTTGCAAAATACTATCAGGACTAAGTTCATGATAAATTAAAGTTCAATTAATCATATTACCTAAGAACTCCCACTTAGATAGACATCCCTCTAGTCATCTAAATGATCACGTGATCCATATCAACTAAACCATGTCCGATCATCACGTGAGATGGAGTAGTTTTCAATGGTGAACATCTCTATGTTGATCATATCTACTATATGATTCACGCTCGACCTTTCGGTCTCCAGTGTTCCGAGGCCATATCTGCATATGCTAGGCTCGTCAAGTTTAACCCGAATATTCCGTGTGTGCAAAACTGGCTTGCACCCGTTGTATGAGAACGTAGAGCTTATCACACCCGATCATCACGTGGTGTCTCGACACGAAGAACTATCGCAACGGTGCATACTCAGAGAGAACACTTATATCTTGAAATTTTAGTAAGGGATCATCTTATAATGCTACTGCCAAACTAAGCAAAATAAGAAGCATAAAAGATAAACATCACATGTAATCAAAATATGTGACATGATATGGCCATCATCATCTTGTGCCTTTGATCTCCACCTCCAAAGTACCATCATGATCTCCATCGTCACCGGCATGACACCATGATCTCCATCATCTTGATCTCTATCAACGTGTCGTCACATGGTCGTCTCACCAACTATTGCTTTTGCAACTATTGCTATCACATAGCAATAAAGTAAAGAAATTATATGGTGCTTCCATCTTATGCAATAAAGGGACAACCATAAGCCTCTTGCCAGTTGCCAATAACTTTAACAAAACATGATCATCTCATACAACAAATTATATCACATCATGTCTTGACCATATCACATCACAACATGCCCTGCAAAAACAAGTTAGATGTCCTCTACTTTGTTGTTGCAAGTTTTACGTGGCTGCTACGGGCTTCTAGCAAGAACCGTTCTTACCTACGCATCAAAACCACAATGATTTTTTGTCAAGTGTGCTGTTTTAACCTTCAACAAGGACCAGCCATAGTCAAACTCGATTCAACTAAAGTTGGAGAAACTGACACCCGCTAGCCACCTGTGTGCAAAAGCACGTCAGTAGAACCAGTCTCATGAACGCGGTCATGTAATGTTGACCCAGGCCGCTTCATCCAACAATACTGCCAAATCAAAGTAAGACGTTGGTGGTAAGCAGTATGACTATTATCGCCCACAACTCTTGTGTTCTACTCGTGCATATAACATCTACGCATAGACTTGGCTCGGATGCCACTATTGGGGAACGTGGTAATTTCAAAAAAATCCTACGATCACGCAAGATCTATCTAGGTGGTGCATAGCAACGAGAGGGAAGAGTGTGTCCACGTACCTTCGTAGACCGAAAGCGGAACGTCTTTGCGATAACGCGGTTGATGTAGTCGAACGTCTTCGCGATCCAACCGATCAAATACCGAACGCACGACACCTCCGCAATCTGCACACGTTTAGCTCGGCGACGTCCCTCGAACTATAGATCCGGCTGAGGCCAAGGGAGAGTTTCATTAGCACGATGGCATGGTGACGGTGATGACAAAGTTACCGGCACAGGGCTTCGCCTAAGCACTACGGTGATATGACCGAGGTGGAAAACTATGGAGGGGGGCACCGCACACGGCTAAAGATCAACTTGTGTGTCTTTGGGGTGCCCCCTGCCCACGTATATAAAGGAGGGAGGGAGAGAGACCGGCCCTCCTAGGGACGCGCCAAGTGTAGGGAGTCCTACTAGGACTCCCAAGTCCTAGTAGGATTCCCTTTCCTTTTCGGAGTAGGAAAGAAGGAAAGGAGGGAGAGGGAGAAGGAAAGGGGGGGGCTGCACCCCACCCCTTGTCCAATTCGGTTTGGGCAGGGGGAGGCACGCGCCACCTTGTGGCCCTTCTTCCCTCTCTCCACTAAAGCCCAATAAGGCCCATTAACTTCCCCCGGCGAATTCCCATAACTCTCTAGTACTCCAAAAAAATACTCGAATCACTTGAAATCTTTCCGACGTCCGAATATAGCCTTCCAATATATCGATCTTTACGTCTCAACCATTTCAAGACTCCTTGTCACATCCGTGATCTCATCCGGGACTCTGAACAAACTTCGGTCATCAAAACACATAACTCATAATACAAATCATCATGGAACATTAAGTGTGCGGACCCTATGGGTTCGAGAACTATGTAGACATGATCGAGACACATCTCCGATCAATAGCCAATAGCGGAATCTGGATGTTCATATTGGTTCCTACATATTCTTCGAAGATCTTTATTGGTCAAACTACATAACAACATACGGTGTTCCCTTTGTCATCGGTATGTAATTGCCCAAGATTCGATCGTCGGTATCATCATACCTAGTTCAATCTCGTTTTCGGCAAGTCTCTTAACTCATTCCATAATACTTCATCTCGCAACTAAATCATTAGTCACATTGCTTGCAAGGCTTATAGTGATGAGCATTATCGAGAGGGCCCTGAGATACCTCTCCGAAACACGGAGTGATAAATCCTAATCTCGATCTATGCCAACCCAACAAAAACCTTCAAAGACACCTGTAGAGCATCTTTATATTCACCCAGTTACGTTGTGATGTTTGATAGCACACATGGTGTTCCTCTGGTATACGTGAGTTGCATAATCTCATAGTCTGAGGAACATGTATAAGTCATGAAGAAAGCAGTAGCAATGAAACTGTAACGATCATAATGCTAAGCTAACGGATGGGTCTTGTCCATCACATCATTCTCCTAATGATGTGATCCCGTTCATCAAACGACAACACATGTCTATGGTTAGGAAACATAACCATCTTTGACTAACGAGCTAGTCAAGTAGAGCCATACTAGGGACACTATGTTTTGTCTATGTATTCACACATATACTAAGTTTCCAATTAATACAATTCTAGCATGAATAATAAATATTTATCATGAAATAAGGAAATAAATAATAACTTTATTATTGCCTCTAGGGAATATTTCCTTAAATTTTGTCATGGATTGCTCTTCGCCTTGACCTCTAGATTGCCCAAAGAGTGACCACCATGCTTGTAAACTCTTCATGCGACAGTATTTCATGCATTGTGAAGATCCAGTTTTTAGCATTTAAGTTCATATTATCACACATCTTCTCCACCATCAACTCGGATGACAGAGATCACACACACCTTATGGAGACGTAATCGATCAAGGCATGTTTCCAGCCATCTTCCACCGAACAGAATGGGAAGATTGAGCTTGAGGCCATATGTCGATGATGAAGAATGTCTGGTGTTGGTACTGAGTCCCTGCATAATCTCCAAACAAAGTTTTTCAATTTTGAGGGGACATTGATGTTTCACAAGGACACCCACGCCTCCATCTCTTGATCTCACGCCGACGACCCTCCTGTAAGCCGAGTTACCGAAAACTGGCGGATACCCCTTCCACTCTAGTAGTTCCTATATGGGCCGGCCCTAGTTGTTTTTTTCATCGCTTTTCACATTTTCATAGTATTTTTCTCGGAGTTTTTTCATTTGGTTTTTTCTTGCATAGTTTTTTCTCAATTTTCCCATTTTATTTTTCCTTCTTGCTTTTTTCGTTTCATTTTCCCTTTTCCTTTATGTTTTACCTTTTTATTTTTTGGATTTTTTCATGAACTTTTTAAAAGTAGATGAACTTATTTTCAAATTGATGAACGATTTTCAAAAAATGATGAACTTTTTTTTCAAAATTGATGAACTTTTTCCATTTTTGTGAACATTTTTTAAAATTTTCCAAATTTTAATTTTTTCCTGAAATTCGATGAACTTTTTCAATTTTCGTGAACTTTTCTTGAAGTTTGTCAAAAAAAATCAAAATCCCTGAATATTTTGTATTTATTAACCTTTTCTGTTTTTGTGATTATTTTGGATTTTTTTAGATTCTATATGGGTCGGCTTATTTGCTACATCATAGTAAGTGCCGAAATCTTAGTCGGCACATCCCCAATTTCTATGCCTCCTTATTGCGAGTTAGAACATTCACTTAGTATGAAGTGGCCTGTCACAATAATTTTTTCACCAGTTTTAGGAACCTTCTTATATGAACCGGTATGGCATGGTTTGCAGAACATACCATCCGGTTTTAGGAAGGTTCTATCAGGCTTTTGTTTTTCTTTGTCTATTCTATTTTAATGGTTTCTTCTAATTTTTTGTTTGGTTTTTGGTTTTAGTTTGTTTACCATTTGTGTTATTTTATTCAAATTCATGCATTTTCTTAATCCTCCCGGTTTAACTGTACGAACATTTTATGAATACACACTACACATTTATCAGACATGCAATGAACATTTTTTAGTACATGTTGAATATTTTTTAATACACATTAAACATTTTTTCAGATACGTGCGAAACATTTTTTGGACACAAGTAGAACATTTTTTAGTACAAGTTAAACATTTTTTAAATGCATGTCAAACACTTTTAATACACCATGAACATTTTATAAATGCATGTCTGGAGGGATCTTACTCGGGATACATACCACGACCATGGAATTCTTAGCTTTTTTGGTGGGTTAGTTTCATATCAATTTCACCTTCGAAATAGAGTTGACAATTTCACACGAAGCCTGATTGCGTCTATGGGGCTCTCAAGACGAGAATAAATCTGCCTTCCTTTGAGAGGAAAGGGATAACCATCATCCCATGCTTATGCTTATGGGAGGGCATTAATATTCAAGTGTACCAAAGAGAAAAATAACGACCGCTTTGACAATCACTGACTTTTCTTATTCAATGTTGTGATTGACAGTTTGAATCTACGAAAAGGTAGTATGTCAGGGTGGTTGTACACTAATGATCACCTAGTGCCTACATACGAGACACTCGATCGGTGCTCATGGATACAAAATGGGAACAAAAAGCCCCTCTAGTACTATTAGGATCCTAGAGCATATCGAGACACATTCGCATCATGCATCCATCATTCTTGATTCTAGTTCTACTAGCCATTGTTCAAATTTGAATTACAATGGTTACAACGGAATTGACTACCTCCTAGTTCAGCATCAATGAACTTGCCCATATTGAGCAATGATTATTTTGTAGTACTAGATATGGATTAGATTGCCATTTGTTTACTAACTAGGACTGAAGCAATGTTTATTTTGTAGTATTGCATATGGAGTGCAATGTGTGGTAAGATTATAACTATTGAGAAGAAATGACCACAACATAGGCCATGCACAACCAAACGTCATGTTTTGCATTTGATAATCATAACCTAGAACTGTTGCCATCTGAACATGAGACATCAAACTGCTCAATGATGTAATGTAGACTACGAAACCATGTGCAGAACAATGTTTTTTTGCATGTTTCAATCAGTCGGATCCAACTCAGACACATATGCAAATACCCCCAATATGATGCAAGCTACCAAAGCCCCTCTGATGCGGAGCATCCTACGGTCATCACCATGGACCTACCATCGTGTCACCAAGCACCAAGAGGACCCATGACACGAGCATGAGCTAGAACTCTCAAGACCAAGGTGACTTCTCTCCTTAGTGATATCTCATTCGATCCTCTCGAGGCATGGCTACTACCTAAGTCCGAAATGTTGTGCGTGATTAGGTACCAAGAGGACCCCCTAGGATGCACATGAAGATGGTCAAGATCCCAAGTCCACAAGATGAAGAGAACCAACGGAAGAAGACGAAGGCATCTTCCAGTCCCCGGACATCCGGCCATGGCCTCGGACATCCGGCCATGGAGATCTCACATGCAGCCAAGGACCCGCAGCCAAAGCTACAGGGCCCGGACATCCGGCGTCCAGCCCGGACATCCGGTCCGTCGCCTCGGAAATCCGGCCCCTAGCCCGGGCATCCGGACAAGCTGTCTAGGGAGTACAGAAGGTTGGCCCGATAACCCGGACATCCGGCGACGACCCCGGACATCCGGCACTTCAGGTCGCTCCGGATGTCCGGCCAGCGCTCGGATGTCAGGACCAGTCTTGCCCAATGAGATCCAAGATGGCACCAGGCCAACCTGGACATCCGGCCCGACAGCCCGGACATTCGGCACCCCACGAGCACTCGGACATCCGGCCCGACCTGTCCGCGCACAGTAAAGGGCCGAGCCCATGTACCCCTCTTCGCCCGCTAGACTATATAAACACCTCCTCCACCCTCTTTTTAGGGTTAGCATTGTGATAGCTCATACTTTGAGATAGAGCTTTGCTCATCCATCCGGATCTACTCCACCATGAGGGACCGACGCCTCACTAAAAAAAGACACATCCATGACATTTTGGGCTGAACCAAAAAAAATCTGTCATACTTATGACACTTCTATGACGATAATCGTGACAAAACCCGGTATCATCATAGATGTGGTGGGATCCTACTTCTGTGACAAAAAATCATGACAGAAAATGGGCTTTTCGTCCTAGGAGGGCCGGAGATGCAGCTGCATGACATTCTTTGGGCCGTCCATGACGGAAAAATGTGGTAGAAACTAGGGCGAGGAAAATATCAGGGTGTTCCAAGTCACGGTGGGTGGTCGGGGCTGAGCGATGCATGGAGGTTCCCGGTTACGCACGTGGGTGCGAGGCGTTGGGCTCTAACTGAACCCAAGTGAGACGTTCGCCTAGTGAACCCGAGCGATTGCACTGCAGGCTACGCGTTACTGAACCTGAGCGATCAATCTATGGCTGTTAACTGAACCCGATCGAGCGATTCCTTCGCTACTGCTGCTAACTAAAGCCGATCTATGCTGCCTCTGGATGAACAGTGAGCGTTTCTGGGGGGTTTGGATGAACAGTTCCTGGTGGGGGTGGATGAATAGGACCCCGATCAATCGAGCCGGTTGGGGCTGGATGAACAGGACCCCGTGGAGGGCTAGATGAACAGGACGACCCCGTGGAGGGCTGGATGAACAGTAGACGGTGGAGGGGTGGATGAATAGTAGACCGTGGAGGGGTGGTTGAACAGGAGCCCGTGGAGAGGGCTGGTTAAACAGTAGCCAGTGGAGTAGTGCACGGTGGAGGCTGGATGAACAGGAGCCCGTGGATGAACAGTCGCAGGTGGAGGCTGGAGGAGGTCGACGGTGGATGAATAGTAGCCCGTGGAGGCTGGAGGAGGTCGACGATGGAGATGAACAATATCCCGTGGAGTCCCATTTTGCGGTATGCCACACCCCTCCCGATGAACAGGACCTCCGTTTCGACCGTAGCGCTCCAACACAAGTTCGTTTCATCCGTTTTGTGGTACGCCACAACCCTCCTGATCAATAGGACCCTGTTTCGACCATAGGAGGTCCCACACAAGTCTGTTTCCTCCGTTTTACGGTACGCTAGACCCCTCCCGATGAACAGGATCCCGTTTTGAACGTGGCCAGTCGAACACAAGGCCATTTCCACCATTGTGTGGTACGCCAGGCCTCGTTTCCATCGGCTGTTCCGTCCAAGCCGGTTGGCTCCCACACGTTCCGTTGCCTCCCGATGAACACGACGCATTCCGTTGCCTCCCAATGAACACGACGCATTCCGTTGCCTCCCCATGAACACGACGATGATGCAGTTTATCCATTCTGACCCAGCCATGTACACGACCCCTGGCCATACGTGTTCGCGAGTAGGCGTTCGAGACCCCGCCCGTATGTACGTACGTGGCCGTATTTTCTTTCTTGCACATTGGCCGTTGTACGTACGTGTACATGCTACGTTAGCGCCTCTACTACAACACGTGCGCGCCTCTACATCGACTAGTATGTACGTACATGTTCGCGACCAGAATGACAATGCTACATATGCTTCGACCAGGTGGGTCCCGACTGTCAGGCACTTCCTTGCATGCGAAGATGTAGACGGTGGGTCCCGGCAGTCAGGGGGGTAAATCATTTTTTTTGCCCGGACGCACTTCCTTGCGTGCGAAGATGTAGCTGGTGGGTCCCAGCAGTCAGGGGGGAAACATTTTTTCATGAAATATGGTGGCCCATCCGGTGGGTCCTTGCTGTCAGGTGGAGGAATAATTAGTTTATGCGTAATAAGGAGGCACTTCCTTGCGGCCGCCATGGACCCAGCTGTCAGCCTCTCCACGTACAGTACTCTTCCGATGGAAGTCGTTCCTTGACCACATTGACCAGCCACACCGAGAGCACCAGGGTGGTGGACGACAGCGAGGCCTAGGAAGGGGACGACGCAGAGCTAGGGAAGACGCGGTAGTGGAAGCCTGCACGGAGAGGAGTACGAGGGTTCACTGGTTCGGCTGCGGTGTGAGGCTGCTGTCGCTGCAGGGCCTGGCCAGCGGTGGGAATAGTAGGGAGCGGTGAGGCCTCCGCGGCAGCACATCCGACCACGGGAGGCAGGAGCATGCGGCATGACCGGCGCTGCTTTGTGCGGCTGGAGCAAGAAGACCAGAGGTTGAAGAAGCACTACGGCCGTTGGATGGACATCATACGGTCACTGGAGCTAGAATCGTTCATATTGACTAAGTTGACAAAGCCCTCCGTCCCCGTCAACTTAGTAGGCCCACAAGTCAGCCTCCCACCAAGGTGGGTCCCAGCTAGCAGGGGGAGTATTCATTTTTTTGTGCATAATAAGGAGGCACTTCCGGTGGGTCCGAGGTGACAGCGGGGGGATGTTTTTTTCATGAAATACGATGGCCCGTCCGGTGGGTCCCAGTAGTCAGAGGGAAACATTTTTTTCACGAAATACGGTGACCCGTCTGGTGGGTCCCTGCTGTCAGGTGCAGGAATAATTATTTTCCGCATAATAAGGAGGCACTTCCTTGCGGCTGCCGTGGACCCAACTGTCAGCCTCTCCATGTATAGTACTCTTCCGATGGAAGTCGGTCGTTGACCACATTGACCATGCCGCGTCGAGAGCACCACGGCAGTGGACGACAGCGAGGCCTAGGAAGGGGACAAGACGGAGCCGGGGAAGACGCGATAGTGGATGCCCACGCGGAGAGGAGTACGAGGGTTCACTGGTTCGACTGCGATGTGAGACTGTCATCGCCGCAGAATAACAGGGGGTGTGGGTGAGTGGAAGGATGGCCTGGCCAGCGGTGGGAGTAGTAATGGGGGCGGTGAGGCCTCCGTGGCAGCACAGCCGGCCACAGGAGGCAGGAGCAGGCGACACGACTGGCGCTACTTTGGGCGGCTGGAGCAAGAAGACCAGAGGTTGAAGAAGCACTATGGCCGTTGGATGGACATCGTACGGTCACTGGAGTATTGACTAAGTTGACAAAGCCCTCCGTCCCCGTCAACTTAGTAGGCCCACAAGTCAGCCACCCACTATGGTGGGTCCCAACTAGCAGGGGGTATTCATTTTTTGTGCGTAAAAGTAGGCACTTCCTTGCGTGTGAAGATCTAGCTAGTGGGTCCGACCTGTCAGCGGGGGGAACATTTTTTCACGAAATACAGAGGCCCTTCCCGTGGGTCCTAGCTGTCAGGTGGAGGAATCATTATTTTGCGCGTAATAAGGAGGCATTTCCTTGCGTGCGATCATGGACCTAACTGTTAGCCTCTCCACGTACAGTCCACTTCCGATGGATGTCGTTCATTGACCATGTTGACCAGGACGCACCGAGAGCACCAGGGCGGTGGACGACGGTGAGACCTAGGACGGATACGACACGGAGCCAGGGAACACTCGGCAGTTGTTTCCCACGCGGAGGAGTACAAGGGTTTATTGGTTCATCTGCCATCCCCAGAGAATAACAACAGGTGTGGGTGAGTAGAGGGATGGCTAGGCCGGCGATGGGAGTACGATGGGGCGATGAGGCCTGCGTGACAGCATAGCCGACCGCGGGAGGAGGGAGTAGGCAGTCCCATCGGCGCTTGTTTGAGCAGCTGGAGCAGGAAGAGCAGAGATTGAAGAAGCACGACAGCCGTTGGATGGACATCCAACAGTCACTGCTCTCATGTGTTGACTAAGTTGACAGGGTGTTGCGTGTGCGTCAACCTTTTTTTAAGGAAATCATACGCGTCAACCTGTAGTAGGCGCACAAGTCAGCCCCAAATCTATGGAAAACAGCATACAGCCCATCTGCCATTATTTCTAATAATGTACAACCCATCTGCTAATTCTTAAGAATTTTTTTGGAGCCCATCTTCTTTTTGTTAGTATCACACCCCATATTGTGGCCATGGTTAAAAAGTATACGCATTTTTGCATATTTCGGTGCAGTCAACTATTTTTAATCCTGAAATATCGATTCACATTTAAACTATTTTGAAAAATAATTTATATGAATATAAAATCCAAATAATTGTCCACGCATAAAAATCAATGGAATTTAAAATCTTGTAATGAATTTTTTTTAAAACTAATTCCCAGTTTGATGTGTTTTAAAAATGTACAGCCCATTTCTGGGCAAACCGAATGAAACTCTCCTCGTCTTGAAAGATTTGCAGCCCAGCAGGGCTGATAAAGCAAGTAGGCCTCGTTTGGATATTTCTTTTAAAAAATAGAACTGGGCTAGCCATTTTCAGCAAGAAAAAACACAACTGGGCTCATGATGTGGTAGACATAAATAAAACCCTGGCTAGACGGGCCACAGCCCCCGCATAGCCCCATTGTTACCCTGATCCGTCGCTAAAACTAGTATAAATAACAACTGCTTGTTCCTCAAAAAAAATTGTGCGACCTGCTGGGTCCCTGGTGTCAGCCGCTCGTAGTGTAATTCTCTCGTTTATTGACTACGTTGACAATGGCGTGAGACCCAAATGTCCAAGCATTAGGAGGAACCATATTTTTGGGCTTGTAATATAGAGGCACTTGCTTGCGTACTGCCATGACGCTGGTGGGTCCCTACTGTCATCCTCTCCACGTACAGTCATCTCCTTGTTCCTTTTGGTTGTTGACGACGTTGACAACGCAAGAGGGCGGCACACCGCGCATGGCGAGCGAACCAAGGCCGCAAGGCGGAGGACGATGGCGAGGCCTCGGACGGAACTAATAGGAGCCGTGGAAGATGTGTCGGTCCAGTCGCAGGCGGAGGGGAGTACGAGGGTTGACTGGTTTGGGTGCGGGTGCGTGTTGGGGCTGACGTCGCCGGAGAATAACAGGACGTGTGGGGGAATAGAGGGAGGGACTGGCCAACGTTGGAGGGTACGTACGGTAGGGTGGCGGAGGCACAGCCAGCCATGGGAGGCGGGAGAAGGCGGAGCTGATGGGGTGGTTTGGTCTGGGCGGCTAGAGGAAGAAGAAGACAAGAGATAGAAGATACACGACAGATGTTGGATGTCAATCCAACGGCTGGTAGGACGAATCATTTGTTGACTAGATAGTAAGTCGACACCACCTTGGATAGGCTATTTCCTCGCGGGTCCCAAATGTTAGAATCCAAATCTGTCACAGTCATGTAGCCTTTCCTATGAAAATTTACAGCCCATTTGATGTGCTAGTTCGAAATAAGTTTGTGGGTGCTGGTGGGGGCTAATCACTTGGCTTCTGTAATGCACAGTGAGCTCAAGCAGCCGGTGAGAGTGATTTTATTTCCCTTGGTTGGGATTTGTTACAATATTTCACTCTAAATTAAACGAATGGCAAGCCATTTGCCTTGTTTCAAAGAAAATATGACAGTCATAGCCAAGTTGAAAACGGCAAGAACATCTAAATCCAGCTTACAAACTGTACAAAAGCACGACGGTTAATTGTTCATCAGGTTTACAAAAAAACCCAGGTTGAAAAGGGCAACAACATCTAACTCCAGCACTGTTTTTGGCTCATAGTCAAATGGATCGGTCAGGTCCATAGAATGAACATCCTGGGTCGTAAAATTTACTAGATTATGACCACAATATGTTGTAAATAGAAGCCCGGCACGTTCAGAAGCTCTTTTGCCCACCCGAAACTCCTTTTTTTGGTCTTAGACATACCCATCCATCAAAACCATGCTGCTGATAAACTTAAGCCTGATGGACAATAGTAACCTCGCATTCAGCAGGAAGAATGTGACAAATCTAGTGTTTGCACGGTTGGCTACATATTGTTCTAGCGTTATTGTCTTCAATCGAATCTCATGAGAAGTGAGAAAATCCCAATGCTTACGAATCCACCGATTGGTTATAACTTTCTTACCCCGTCCGGTTGCCTAAATAGACATGAAGATTGAAAACCATTAAGGTCTAAAAAGAGAGTGTTGAAAGAGCAACAGCTGAACGGTTAATTCTAGTACACTATATGCGGGCTTCCAATGTGCGTGAAATTATCACCTTTATATACAACTTCTCCAGATATGGAAAGCATTGCAGCAAGCCAATAATCTTGTTCAGATCAAAACTATCCATTTGGAGATATAAGATCTTGATAGAATCCAGCACCATTGATAGGCCATCCATGGAGAAACTCTTCATTGAGCATAGAACAAAGTATTAGTAAAAAATGTGTACTCCAAGATGATATATAACTTATGCGCAGAAATTTAAAATGCATCTTATGGTTACAAGTGTAGATGATAATATAAAGTACCTGAAGAACTGTGGAGCCAAACACCATATTGAAATGAGCACAGAGATCATGTATTACACCCAAGGTCTCCAGTTTAGGCGCAGAAAGGACGGTTATTTGCAACGGTGAATAACTAGAATCAAGGATCAACCTTTGAAGCAAAGGGGCATCTTGGATGATGAGCTGCCTTCCGTCAAAAGAAATTCCAATTCTTACAAGGTTAGGCGACTTTATTTGGAGACAACCGATTCTAACTGTGAAAACAAGCACCAAGCACTCCAGGGCAGGGTAACTGGAGTGGAAAAATGTTGTGCAATGAGGCCTTCGATATACGAACCCGCACAAGTGAAAGTTTCTTGAGAAATGGGAGTCGGAGGTTTAGTACCAGATTGTCTGGTAGGTAGCACAGTGCAAAGGTGGCGGTGTGGAGAGAGGAGGAAACCGCGAGATGGACATCGGTGCTGAGGGCACAAGTACATGGTGTTCGGTATGTGGTATGTGATTTCTAGGGGAATAGTAGAACTCAAGCAGCTGTAGTTCTATGAATTCAGGGGATTTCAGCCAGGCATCCACCATGCAGGGCTTGGTATGCTTGCTCAGGTAGCATGATGAGATGCAGAGGCTTTGAACGGAGCCTTGGTGGGAGGAGATGATGGCTCTGGGGATTTCAAAATCATTGAAGAGAGATAGCTGATGACAGTCGAGATTAAGGGGCACGACATGCCATAGAGGGCACCACCGAATTGAGAGGACTTGGATGCGAAAGCAATCCTTTGTGGGGAGAAGCAAGATGATCTCCCCAAGGACGGCGTACGGGAGATCGCTGATGCAGTCTACCTGAGATTCTACGGGTTCCTGGGATCCGGTGGCGGTGGGGTCGCCGCTTCTCCCCGCGCTGCTGGGTGCAGGATCTACAACAGGCGTCGCTGCTGGCGGGAGCCTCATATTCTTGGCGCCGGGGTCAGCCAACTCCATTTTCCTCGAGGGCGCCGCGTCGCGCTCACAGATTTGAGCAGAGTAATGAATGACGAGCCTAATTGTAGTGTGAGTGAAGAAGAAGGGTGTCAGTGTCAAAATCGGCGGATCTCGGGTAGGGGGTCCCGCATCTAAGGCTAATGGTAACAAGAGGCGGGGGACACAATGTTTACCCAGGTTCGGGCCCTCTCGATGGAGGTAATACCCTACTTCCTGCTTGATTGATCTTGATGATATGAGTATTACAAGAGTTGATCTACCACGAGATCGTAGAGGCTAAACCCTAGAAGCTAGCCTATGATTATGATTGTTCCTGTCCTACAGACTAAACCCTCCGGTTTATATAGACACCAGAGAGGGCTAGGGTTACACAGAGTCGGTTACAGAGAAGGAGATCTACATCCGAATTGCCAAGCTTGCCTTCCATGCAAACGAGAGTCCCACCCAGACACGGGATGAAGTCTTCAATCTTGTATATTCATAGTCCAATAGTCCAGCCAAAGTATATAGTCCGGCTGTCCGAGGACCCCCTAATCCAGGACTCCCTCAGTAGCCCCTGAACCAGGCTTCAATGATGATGAGTCCGACGCGCAGATTTTCTTCGGCATTGCAAGGCGGGTTCCTTCTCCGAATACTCCATAGAAGATTCTGAACACAAGGATTGTGTCCGGCTCTGCAAAACAAATTTCACACACCACCGTAGAGAGCATAATATTCCACAAATCTAATCTGCTGACAAATTTTCATAGCGTGACATCACGCCGCGGCCCGGTCATTATACGAACCGTTTTTTCCCAGCCTACTACTACACGTATTGCGAGGCGGTTTTATTGGCACGTCTTATCGAAGCAGAGATCGTGGCCCCCTTAGCACGAGATTCTCATCAATACGGGTGTGGGTAACCCAGTCGTGTTGTTAGTATGACTCCTTAGTCTTAGGCAAGTTCCAAACGGCCACACGGGGGACGCTTAATATTCACCTTCTTTATAAAGAGGTCCAAACCCGTCCTTTTATTTCCACGCCCAATCCTTCCCTTCCCCTACCTCGAGTTCCAACACCCAAGGTTTAGGCTAAGCGCTTCGGACCTTCAATCATGTCTGGATCCAACCTTCAAGGCTGGTGGATGGCCTCTTCTGTTACAGAGGAGGACATCAAGAAGCTTAGGGAGGCTAGGTATCTGACCGCTGAAATCCCCCACAGGCTACCTGCACAAGGGCAGGTTATTCCTACTCCTGAACCCAATGGGAGTGTCGTATTTGTCTCCCACCTCCTCCGGGGATTTGGCTTTAGTCTTGATCCCTTCGTAAGAGGGCACATCTTCTATTACGGGCTAGATTTCCACGATCTAGCTCCAGATGCCATCCTTCACATCTCGTTGTTTATCGTCGTGTGTGAGGCCTTCCTCCGCATTACCCCACACTCCGGCTTGTGGCTCAAGACCTTAAATGTGAAGCCGAAGATGATCGACGGGCGACACACGGAGTGCGGAGGTGCTATAATAAGCAAAGGTGCCGAGGCCCTATGGCCAAAGGGTTCCTTTCCGGAAGTGTCCGACCTATGGAAACGGGAGTGGTTTTACATCACAGTGCCCCGAGGTACAAAGTGGGCAGCCGCCTAGGCCCTCCGCCCCAGCTGGCATCATGGGTTAACAAAGGGCTGGACTGGGGGGCAGCTAATGACGTGTCGACATTGCAGAGTCGCATCCGAGATCTCCTCAAGAGGGATGTCAGTCTCATCAAATTAATTCAGGTAATGCTAGTTCGTCGGGTCCTGCTATGCCAATGTCGATCTCTCCGGATGTGGGAGTTCAACCCGGAAGGACAGCGAACTATTCAGCACTTCTTCAGCATGATGCTCGAAGGGATGTATAGATTATTCTTTGGATCACGAATAAAGTGTCCGGACACCACCGAGGATGCGGGCCTGAACTTCCATCGTCCAGATACCCAAGTAAGTAACTCGACCGAACATGTTGTGTTTATATTTGTCACAACATTATTCTGAAAAACTACCCACGGCCAGGACTGGATAAGAAAGGCGGAGAGCATCAGGTGTTCGGTCCCTCTTCCCAAAGGCTCGCCGGACCCTGTACTAACCAGGATGCTTGAGCATGCACCTTATCAAGTGCCATCAAGAGAAGATGAAGGAAGGCATAGAGAAGCCAAGAGCGGGCTTCATACATTACACATCCAAACCGGGGGAATTAGTGCCTCCGCAAAGGAGGGTGATCGGGGAGGCGAATCTAAAATCCCCTCTCCCCACGGGAAGAAAAGGGGCGTCCCAGAAGATTTGGAAACGGAGGCTTCCAAATGAGGGAAGAAACCTTCGCCAGGGGGCCCTGGCCAGAAGGCGTCCTTGCTGCACATCGCCCACAAGGGGGCCAGCCATCAACTGAGCCATAAGTGAACAAATGCATTTTCGGTGTCAAAACCGGTGGATCTCGGGTAGGGGGTCCCAAACTGTGCGTCTAAGGCTAATGGTAACATGAGGCTGGGGACACGATGTTTACCCAGGTTCGGGTCCTCTCGATGGAGGTAATACCCTACTTCTTGATTGATTGATCTTGATGATATGAGTATTACAAGAGTTGATCTACCGCAAGATCAGAGAGGCTAAACCCTAGAAGCTAGCCTATGGTATGATTGTTGTTATTGTTGAGTCCTACGAACTTAAACCCTCCAGTTTATATAGACACCGAAGATGGATAGGGTTACACGGAGTCGGTTTACAGAGAAGGAGATCTACATCCGAATCACCAAGCTTGCCTTCCACGGCAAGGAGAGTTCCATCCGGACACGAGACGAAGTCTTCAATCTTGTATCTTCATAGTCCAATAGTCCGGCCAAAGCATATAGTCCGGCTGTCCGGATACCCCCTTATCTAGGACTCCCTCAATAGCCCCTGAACCAGGCTTCAATGACGATGAGTCCGGCGCGTAGATTGTCTTCGGCATTGCAAGGCGGGTTCCATCTCTGAATACTTCCAAAATAAATTCCAAACACAAAGACCGTGTCCGCTCTGCAAGACAAATTTCATATACCACTGTAGAGAGGATAATAAACCACGAATCTAATCTGCTGACAACTCTTCGTGGTGGGACATCACGCCATGGTCCGGTTTTTATTCGAACCGTTCTTTTTTACAACCAGCTACCGCACACATTACGAGGCGGTTCCATTGGCACGTCTTGTCGAAGCAGAGATCGTGTCCCTCTTATTATGGGATCCTCATCAATACGGGTATGGGTAGTCCAACCGTGTCTGATGGCATGACTCCGTGTTTATAGGCAATTCCCAAACGGTTACGCTGGGGATGCTTGATATTCTCCCCCCTTTATAAAGGAGTTGAGGCCTATCCCTCTATCTCCACGCTTGCGCCTCTCGCACCCTGAGTTCCAACACCCAAAGCTCGAGCTTAAGCACCTAGGATCTTTGATCATGTCCGGATCCGACCATCAAGGCTAGTGGATGGCTTCCTCTGTCACAGAGGAGGATATTGCGAAGCTCAGGGAGGCCGGGTATTTGACCGCCGATGTCAAGTACATGCTTCCTGCCCCCGAACAAGTTATCCCTACTCCTGAGCCCAACGAGAGCGTCTTATTTGTCTCCCACTTCCTCCGGGGCTTGGGCCTTAGTCTTGACCCCTTCGTGAGGGGGATCATGTTCTACTACGGGCTAGATTTCCATGATCTAGCTTCGGATTCCATCATCCACATCTCGTCATTTATCGTCGTGTGTGAAGCCTTCCTCCACATTACCCCCCACTTCGGCTTATGGCTCAAGACTTTCAATGTGAAGCCGAAGATGATTGAGGGGCGACACATAGAGTGCGGAGGCGCCACAATAAGTAGGAACGCCGATGCCCCGTGGCTCGAAGGCTCCTTCTCGGAGGTATCTGATTTATGGAAACGGAGGTGGTTCTATGTCGCAGCTCCTCGAGGCTCAAAGTGGGCGGCCGCACCCGCCTTCCGCTCGGGCCCTCCACCTCAACTGGCGCCGTGGGCCAACGTGGGACTGAATTGGGGGCCTGCGAACGATGTACCGATGCTGCAGATCCGCATTCAGGAGCTCCTCGAGAGGGACATCAGTCTTGTCAAAATAATCCAGGTAATGCTAGTTCGGCGGGTCCTGTCGTGCAAACGTCGACCTCTCCGGATGTGGGAGTTCAATCCAGAAGGTCCGCGAACCATTCAGCACTTCTTCGGCATGACGCCCGAAGGGATGTATAAGTTGTTCTTTGGATCACGAATAAAGTGTCCGGACACCATCGAGGATGCGGGCCTGAGCTGCAATCGCCCAGATACCCAAGTAAGTAACCCTATAACCTAACACTTTGCTTGTTTTTGTCATAGCATTGTTCCGAATACCGTCCGCGACCAGGATTGGCTTAGTAAGGCGGAGAGGATCAGGTGTCCGGCCCCGCTTCCCAAAGGCCTGCCCGGTCCGGCAATAGCCAAGATGCTTGAGCGGGCACTAAGACAAGTGCCATTGGAGAAAGGCGAAGGGAAGAGCGGAGAAGCCAAGAGTGAGCCTCATACATTGTGCATTCGAACCGGGGGAATTGATGTCTCCATGGAGGAGGAGAATCGGGGAGGTGAATCTGAGGTTTCCTCCCCACGCAGGAAGAAAATGGCCGCTCCCCCCACGAGAAGAAGGGCGTTCTTACCGCATAGTGCCTGCTAACGGGCCAGCCCTCCACCGAGCTGTAAGTTTAATAAACAAGAAGCTTATTGTTTTTCCTCTGAGGGTAATAACTGGGACATAGTTTTTGCAGTCCGGCTAGCAGTTCATCTCAACAAGGTTCGTCCTCAGGGGATCTTCTTCCGGAGATGATGGAGAGTGAGACCCCACCTACCTCTCCGCCCCATGGGGCAGGCGACCCTGAGGTATCGTCATGGAGGAGTCCAGATCCAATGGGGCCGGAAGCTAGCACTTCGGCTGCCCCGAGCCCAGCGTGTTCGGCTCCTGTGGCGGACAATGAAAAGGGTCCAGGAGAGTCCGGTGTCCGGCCGAACACACTGACGGGCCTCCTGGAGTCAGCTGCTCTCTCGGAGGATCACTGTACACTGATGGGTACGGTGTTGGAGAAAATTCCTTCCGCCACAAGCGGGTTAAATGAAGCTTTTAGGAGCTTGCTCAAAGGTTTTGAGGTAAGCCACAAAATACGCAGTTTTTGGTTGCACCGCACGCGATACATGCGCTCTTTATAGATAGTAGCCCCTGAGACTGTGGATGCCAGCCCATGGTGGCAAACGGAGGATCACACACCCAGGTAATAATCGCACTTGTATTGATGTGCAGGTTGCTAAGGGTCCGGTATTAGACCAAACCGCTGAATGCGCCAAATTGAGGCGGCAGATTGACGTGGTGGAGGCCGACGTCACACTTGTAAACAAGCGATTCTAGGAGTCGCAGAGTATGCGCTCTTATATCCATATTTGCTTTAGGAAATTGCAAGAAGGTTTCAATATTAATATGATGCAATGTGGCTGCAGGCGGAGCTGCTGCCGTTGAGGCCCTGAGGGCGGAGCTTTCCCTAGCCAAGGAACAAGCCCGGGTTAGCAATGCGGTTGCTCTAAAAGCGGCCGAAGACTTAAAAGCCAAACAGGCCGCTCATCTCCGAAGCGAAGAAAAGGTAGCCGCGATGGCTGTGGAGTTGAGGGACGCCGCCGGCTGATATGAGCTCCTCGAGAAGGAGAATCAGGCAAAAAGGCTGACCTGAAGAAGGCGCTGGATTCGGCTAAGGAGATGTGCTCTGAAATTAGAGACGCGCGGGAGGAACTTCGCCAAGCCGGAGAAATTGCGGCTGGAAATCCGTATTTGCTGTGGATGAAGTTCTGAGATCCCAAGTATGCTCCGTTGGATAAGCTGTGGAGCGCCATAGATGAGTACGCGGACTTGGCGAAGAGTGCGGCTGATGCAACCAAGTTATTCAAGGATCATAAAGATAACGAAATGGAGAGGCTATTCTGGTCGCAATTTAGCGCTCCATCGCGCTCATTGCCATTGAGTGAGAAGATGGCCGCTATAGCCGAGCTCCATTGGATGTCCGGCCTTGCAATGAGGTCTGTAATAGACCATCTATGGCCGATGGGACCGAAGCCGGACAACTACTTTGGTTTGGTGCAACAATTGTTTGGTGCCAGATCGCAAATCGATGCCGTGAAGAGGTCAGCGTGCATAGACGGTGCGCGGATGGCTCTTGCCCGTGTGAAGACATATTGGGCGGATATGGAGGCCACCAGCATTGCAACCCGGGGTCCGGCAGGAAGCCAAGACCCAGCCGAGCACTATTTTGAGCAGGTATAGAAGGTGCCCGTAGAATAGAGGCTCAGTGCTCGAAAAATGTCATGTTCGAGTGACGAGTCTATTGATTGTAAACAATTATGTGTTTAATTATGGAGGCTGCTTTTTATACTTTTGCCTGAAAGTATTCTAATGTCTCCTTAGTGGTTGTTTATGTATGCATATAACGTGAAAGTTAACAGTCGTTGGCTTTAGCCCCCACGCATATAATGCGGGGGTGTTCGAAAGAAAAAGGCGTAAACACACTTGATCCAACGTCTTGGTCCATTAAGGAGGTGATCGCACGTCGAACCAGGCAACCGGACTATATAGCAGAGGTGATCGCATGTCGAACCAGGCAACCGGACTATATAGCTGTAATGCTTTCACTTAGCCATAGGAGTTGAAAGGTGGGGCTACTATGTAGCCCCTGGTACTTCCGCGTGCATCCGGATACGGTGCGCGTACTTGACCGGGAAACCGGTCCTTCATTAATGCGGAGGAATCCTATAGATTCCGATGAGTCCTCGAGTGGTTGACCAGTCTCTCGCTGTATCATGATAGTAAGTTTTCGGCTTTCTCTACTAAGGTGCTCATCCGGAATAACCAAGGCACAATCGCAGTAGTTCTCCTTTGGCCGCCTTAGCCGATAGGACAAAACGTAAGGCAGCAAACCCAGGAGCCGGGCTAACCCAACATTTGACCAAAGACATGATTCGGAGCTGATGCATATAAGGCCAAACTCACGACGCCAAACACTCCCGAAGGTATTCGGACTTTATAACATATACTGGGCTGAGTAACGCCATTGACCCTGTAATTCCATGTACGTGCATAGATCTGTCGTGGCGAAAAGCCTATAACGCCAGTATCCCTTATGGGTATATGAAATACCCATGGGATGTCAAGCAACAAAAGACAGTAAAGAAGGTTTACACAGGGGCTTAATCTAAAGAGAAACATTTGAGCGGGGCCCTGCTACACGTCTGCGCCTTTGTCTCCGTTGTGCCGTATCCTGGAAGGGTGTCGCACGACTAATGTCTGTAAAAACAAGAACTCACGTAAAAAGGAGAGTAAGCGTGCGAGAAGTTAGTTATTCTCGATGGATGTTCGAGATACGAGATATTTGCCTATTAATGAGCAAGCCGAATTGTGGGCTTTGTTATGTGTTGATAGTCCCTAGTACCATTTATGGGAACATATGTACAGCACCCAGCCAGGGTTTATCCGGGCTGTTGTTGATGGTGGTGCATCGGACTCGTCTAGCCGTGTCCGTGGTCTGAACGACCGATCATGCGTTCTAGTGGGAGAGGCCACCTAGAGTCTGGTAGCGGGAGCTGCCAAATACTGCTCTGTGTTTCCGCTGACCGTTATGATGCCACGTGGACCGGGCATCTTAATTTTAAGGCAGGCGTAGTTCAGTATTGCGTTAAAGCAAGCGAAGGCCGTTCTTCCAAGTAATGCATGATAACTGCTGCTGAAAGGAGCGATGTTGAAGATTAGTCCCTCGCTTCTGAAGTTATCGGGAGAGCCGAACATTACTTCTAATACGAGGGAGCCCCAGGAGTGGGCCTCGACGCCTGGTATCACTCCAGTGAAGGTGGCGCTATTTTGATTTATTCTGGATGGGTCTATCCCCATCTTGCGGATGGTGTCTTGATATATCAGATTAAGACTACTGCCGCCGTCCATTAGGACGCGTGTGAGATGGTATCCATCAATTATTGGGTCGAGCACCAAGGCAGCCAATCCTCCGTGCCGGATACCGGACGGGTAGTCCCTGTGATCAAAAGTGATCGGGCAAGACGCCCAGGGATTGAATTTGGGGGCTACGAACTCTGTGTGAGTTGCGTGTACCATGTTTACCGTTTTGACTTCCGGTGGGAATTTATTCTGGCCCCCGGTGTTCGGTTGGCGAGGCTTGTCCTCGTCTTCACTTGGTGTGTCCATTCCCTTGTGTTCGACATTTAATTTGTCGGCCTGCTTGAAGACCCACCATTCTCTGTGGGTATGATTTGCGGGGTTTTCGGAAGTGCCATGGATTTGGCATGATCTGTCCAGGACTTTATTCAGGCTGGATGCTCCCTCTTTACTGCCTTTGAATGGCTTCTTTCCTTGACCTGGTCGAGAGCCCCTGAATCCGGCGTTGACCACCGTGTTGTCTGGACTATCGCCATTCCGACGCTTGTGCTTAGTGCGCCGTGGCTTCCCGTTGCCATCTCGAATTTCGGATCTGCCCAGGCCGCTGGTGCCTCTACGGGCCAACCAGCTGTCTTCGCCCGCACAAAAGCGGATCATAAGGTTTGTTAAGGCTTCCATTGTCCTTGGCTTTTCTTGGCCGAGGTGTCTGGCGAGCCACTCGTCTCGGATACTATGTTTGAAGGCCGCTAAGGCTTCGACATCTAGACAGTCGACAATCTGATTCTTCTTAGTGAGGAACTTGTTCCAAAGCTTGCGGGCTGACTCTCCGGGTTGCTGTATTATGTGACTTAAATCGTCTGCATCCGGAGGTCAGACATAGGTTCCTTGAAAGTTGGCCCTGAAAGCATCCTCAAGTTCCTTCCAACTTCCATTTGAGTTTTCTGGGAGGCTCTTCAGCTAGTGCCGAGCTGGTCCTTTTAACTTGAGCGGAAGGTGTTTTATGGCGTGGAGGTCATCCCCATGAGCCATGTGTATGTGAAGGATAAAATCTTCAATCCAGACCCTGGGATCCGTTGTTCCGTCGTATGCCTCTATATTCACGGGTTTGAATCCTTGCGGGAATTCATGATCCAGCACCTCATCGGTGAAGCACAGGGGGTGCACAGCCCCTCTGTATCTAGTCGTGCCGCGGCATGCTGTAGGCTGTTGTTGCTATCGGTGTTGATTCCGAACTAGTGTTCGATTAGTATGATCATTGTGGTGACCATTATCCCGTGTCGGAGCATGTCCTCTGGACCCGTAGATGGATCTGGCTGCACTGGCCTTTTTGTCCAGGAGCTCTCGTAAATCCTGTGCGGTATCGGTGGCTGCTCTATCGTGGCCATGAGGTGGTTGGTCTGGCCTAGTGGCCGTATTGTTTTCTGGCGGAATGGGCGCTACGGCTTCGTCGTCGAATTCGGGTAGCATTTTGCGCTTTGGGTAGCTCTTTGTGTGGCGATCGTCGCCACATTTTCCTTCGGTGTCCAGCACCTTGTTCCATCTTTGGTTGAGCGTATCCTGCGTGATTTTAAGCCTTTGCTTCTGCTTCTTCAGGATCCTCGCCGTGGCCAGGAGCTTTTTGCGGAGGTTATCCTATTCCAAACGTTTTTCCGGGATGATGAATGCATCGCCAACCGGGCTGTCCTCCTCTTTGGAGGCAGTGTGATGAGTTCGGCCCTGTAGATCGTTGTGATCGGTCGTCTGCTCCGGGCTGTGTTCGGCGTGACCTGGCTTATCCTGCTCCATCACTGGGTCCCTATGGTCATTGTTGCCTTCGAAGTCAACTCGAGTATCCTCCTCTTTTGGGTTGTTATCGCTATTTTTACTGTGACTGGACTTAGAGCAGCGCCTGCACCGTCGATTTTGCTTTTGTCCGGGGGTTTGTCCTCCGTTGTGTCCTTTTTTTCACCATTGTCTTCTTTAGGCGTATCCACCACGTAGACATCGTATGATGAAGTGGCAGTCCAGCGCCCCGTGGGCGGTGGTTCCCGGTCGTGCCCTGCATCGACGTCCATACCATCGATGTTGTCGGAGTCGACGTCAAGCATGTCTGTTAGGTCATCGATGGTGGCTATAAAGTGGGTGGTGGGTGGGCCACGATTTTCTTCGTCCTCCGTATCCCACACGGGCCGGATATAGTCCGACCAAGAGTCTCCTGATAGAGAGAGAGATTTTAACGAATTTAGCACATCACCGAAGGGGGAGTGGTGGACGATATCCGCGGCGGTGAATTCCATTATTGGAGTCCAATCGGACTCGATGGGTTCGGACACACACGGTTCGGAGCCCACGCCCGGACACAGGTCCGGGGGTCCGGAGATACAAATTTCCCTGGGAGAGGGGTCTGCGTTCGGCCCAAACGCTGATGGGTGTGCGGTTTCCGGGGCGGTGTCTATCCACCCATCCTCGGGAGGCGCAATTTGCTCCGGACCGAAGTCCGGAGTGGTAGCAGGTGCGATATTCTGAATACTGTCCGACGGCAGATCTAAGTCATGCACGTGGCGATCATTCGGCACTCCTGACATGGACTCGAATCCGTCGAAGATCAAGTATCCGCGGATATCGGCAGTGTAGTTTAGGTTCCCGAACCTGACTTGACGGGCAGGGGTGAAGTTGTCGATCTTCTCTAGATGGCCAAGCGAGTTGGCCCGCAGTGTGAAGCCGCCGTACACAAAAATCTGTCCGGGGGGAAAAGTCTCACCCTGGATGGAGTTGTTGAAGGTTGGAGAAGCCATCGAGCCTTACAGTGACGACACAGAGGAACTCTCAATCAAAGCACCAATGTCGGTGTCAAAACCGGCGGATCTCGGGTAGGGGTCCCGAACTGTGCGTCTAAGGCTAATGGTAACAGGAGTCTGGGGACACGATGTTTACCCAGGTTTGGGCCCTCTCGATGGAGGTAATACCCTACTTCCTGCTTGATTGATCTTGATGATTTGAGTATTACAAGAGTTGATCTACCGCGAGATCAGAGAGGCTAAACCCTGAAGCTCGCCTATGGTATGATTGTTGTTATTGTTGAGTCCTACGGACTTAAACCCTCCAGTTTATATAGACATCAAAGAGGGCTAGGGTTACACGGAGTCAGTTTACAGAGAAGGAGATCTACATCTGAATCGCCAAGCTTGCCTTCCACGCCAAGGAGAGTCCCATCCGGACACGGGATGAAGTCTTCAATCTTGTATCTTCATAGTCCAACAGTCCGGCCAAAGCATATAGTCCTGTTGTTCGGATACCCCCTTATCTAGGACTCCCTCAGGCACCTTGATAAATATATCTTGCTTTTTCTCTGAGAATCACAACCAAGACATATGTTTTGCAATCCGGATCATAGCCCTTCTCAACAAAGTTCATCTTCGGGGGATCTACTTCCGGAGATGATGGAGAGCGAAACGCCTCCCCCTGCTTCCCCGCCTCACGAGACGGACAACCCTGAGGTGTCGTCATGGAGGATTTCTCCTGATCCGCAAAGGCTAGCAGGTAATTCTTCGACCGCCCGAAGTCCGGGGTCCTTGGCTCCTGCAGAGACCAACAGAGAAAACCCGGGACTATCCGGTGTACAACCAGACACATTGATGGGTCTTTTGGAGCAAGCGGCTATATCAGAGGCACATCATACTTTGATGGGTACGGTGATTGAGAGGATTTCATCAGCAAAAAGCGGGTTAAATGAAGCTTTTACGAGCCTACTAAGAGGCTTTGAGGTATGCAACCGGTATATTTTTGGTTGTACCACACATGCTAGGTGTGCTCCGTATAGATAGTAGCCCCTGAGACTCTGGTTGTCGTCTAGAGGCGGAAAATAGAGGATTATAGTCCTAGGTAATGATCGTGCTGCTTTTATGTGCAGGCAGCTGAAGGTCCGGCGGCTGACCGGTCTGCTGATTTTGCCGAATTGAGGCGGCATCTTGAAGTGGCGGATGCCGACATCACGCTTGTGAACAAGCGGCTTGACGAGGCACATGGTATGTATATTATGGTGGTCAACAAATATTAAGTTATGGTGGTCAACAAATATTAAGATGAGCATGATGCTAGTATCTATAATATGCTTTGACTGCAGATGGAGTTGCCGCCGGGGAGACCCTTCGGGCGGAACTTGCCCGAGCCAAGGAACAAGCTAGGAGAAGTGATGCGGCCGCCCTGAAGGCGGTCGAAGAGTTAAAAGCCGAACAGGCCGCTCATCGCCAGAGCGAAGATAAAATAGCCAGCATGGCTCTTGAGCTGCAAAATGCTGCCAGCCGCTATGAGCTCCTCGAAAGGGAGAGCCAAACAAAAGCGGCTGACTTGAAGAAGGCTTTGGAAGCAGCCAAGGAAATGCACTCTGAAATCAGAGCTGCACGGGAGGAGCTTCATCAAGCCGGAGATATCACGGCTGGGAGGCCCTTTTTATTGTGAACGAAGTTCAGCGATCCAAATTATGCCCCTCTTGATCAATTATGGAGTTCTGCAGATGCGTACTTGGATTTAGCAAAGAGTGCTCCTGATGCGACTAAGTATTTCAAAGATCAAAAAGATCATGAGGTGGAAAACTTGTTCTGGTCGTAGTTCAGTGCTCCAAAGCGTCCGCTATTGTTGAATGAGCAAATGGCCAAGTGGGCCGAGCTCCATAGGTTGTCTGGGCTTGCCATGAGGTCTGTCATGGATCATCTTTGGCCGAAGGAACCAAGTCCGGATAGTTATTTTGGTTTAGTGCAATGTTTTCTTCGTGCTGTGTCGCATATCGATGTTGTAAAGAGGTCGGCGTGCATAGAGGGTGCACGATGGCTCTTGCCCGTGTTAAGACATACCGGGCAGGGATGGAGGCCACCGCTATTGCAACCAGGGGTCTGACCGGAGGCCAGGACTCGCCCGAGCACTATTTTGAAGAAGTCCTAGAAGGCCTCCATTTAATAGAGGCTCAGTGCTCGAAGAGTACCATGTTCGAGTGACATGTACCTTGATTGTAAAAACAATGCTATTTTGATTATAAAGGTTGTGTTTATACTTTTGCCCGAAAGTATTATAGTGCCTCCTGTGCGGTCGTTTATGTATGTATGTATATAACCTGAAAGTTTGCAGTCGTCGGCTTCAGCCCCCACGCATATAATGTGGGGGGGTTCGGTAAAGCGCGTAATCACACTTGATCCAACGTCTTGGTCCATTAAGGAGGTGATAGCGTGACGAACAAGGCAATCAGACTATATAGCTTTAACACTTTCACTTAGCCATAGGAGTTTGATGGTGGGGATACTATATAGCCCCTGGTACTTACGCGTTCATCCAAATACGATGCGCGTACGTACATGATCGGGAAACCCGTTCTTCGTTAATGCAGAGGAATTGCGAAGATTTCGCTGAGTCATCGAGTGGTTGACCAGTTTCGCGCGTTATCATGACAGTCAGTTTTCGGCTATCTCTACTGAGGTGCTCATCCAGATGAACCAGGGCACAATCGCAGTAGTTCTCCCGGTGCCACCTTACCCGATAGAGCGGAACATAAGGTAGCAAAACACGGGAGCCGGGCAAACCCAACTATTGACCAAAGACATGATTCGGAGCTGATGCATATAAGGCCAAACTCGCGACGCCGAACACTCCCTAAGGTATTCGGACTTTGCAACATATACTGGGCTGAGTAACGCCCTCGATAATGAGCCCAGAATTTTCCACGTACATGCATTAATCTGGCGTGACGAAATGTCAATAACGCCAGTATCCCTCTCGGTTGTGTTAAGTGCCCGGAGGGTGTCAAGCAACAAGAGACATTAAAAAAGGTTTTCACAGGGGCTTAATCTAAAAAGAAACCTTTGAGCGGGGCCCTGCTGCACGTCTGCGCCTTTGTCTCCGTTGTGCCGTATCCTGGAAGGGTGTATCACGATGATCATCTGTAAAAAGGAAAACCCCGGTGAAAGACTTCGTGCGAAAAGTTGGTTATTCTTAATGAACCATGAGAATTCAATCTATTGTATATTAGTAGGGTCGAGCCGAACTATGGACCCTTTTATATGCGGTCAGCCCCTAGCACCACGTCGACCAAGCTCAGGTTCATCTGGGCAGCTGCAAATAGTGGTCTGCTGGACCCGTCTAGCCGTGTACATGGTCTTGACACCAATCATTTATTCGGTTTGGGGAGGTCGTTCAGTGGTTCGGCTGCTAGAGCTACCACATATTCTTCCGCACGTAAGGAACGCTCTGTATTTCTGCTAATTGTGATGACTCCACGTGGACCAGTGTAACATCCCAAATTTCCAATTTGGCATGTTATATATAGGTCATCCATGCATATCATATTTTATTGCTTTTTCGTTTGCAATCCTCGAAATCCTAAGCAACTCAAGGACCTTCCGAGAGAGTTGGGGATTTTCCAATTTTCATATTTGAAATTTTTATCAAATAGTGAAGACGAGGATTTTGATTTTTAATTATTTCTCTTCGGAAAATATTTCATTTTAAAATAATAAATGAGGGGAGATAATATGACTTCTCCAAAACAATTGAAATATTAGAGGAAAAATGTTAAAATCATTATTCGGATTTTATTTGAGTTTATTCGGAATTTTATTTGCCCTAGAAAAATTTGCATGTTTTAAAAATTGCATTTTAGGGGCCAAGAAAAGTTCATCTTGTTCTAAATATTTTATTTAGACGGAGAAAACTTGTTTTGGAATTTTTAGATTTTTATTTATATTTTTTTTCTAGGATTTTTTTCTAGTCGGCGGAATGTTAAAAAAAACTGCGCCCGACCGGGCCAAGGGCCCCGCCAGGCCGACCCGCCTCGCCGCCGCCTCCCCGCGCGTGCCACCCTACGCCGCACGGACGCCGAGGGGAGTCCGAGCCGGACTCCTCCCCGGGCGCCCCCTTCCCCAAGCCGGAGCCGCCCCCCCCCCCTCCTTAAATACCCCGCCCCGCCGCCCTCACCACCACCCCTCCACCACCCGCCGCCGCCGCCGCCAAGCAGCGCCCGAGCCGCCGCCGCGCCCTGCCCGAGCCGCCGCCGCCGTCTTCCGCGCCGCCGCCGCCGCCGCCATCTCGCCGAGCCCCGCCGCCCCTCGCCGAGCCCCGCCGCCCCTCGCCGAGCCCCGCCGGAGCCGCCCGCCCTGCCGGACGACCTCGCCGGAGGTAGCCACCCCGCCGCCGGTTTTTTTCCCGAATAAAACCCCCTTCGGTTTTTTTTGAGAAAAACCCTGGTCCGTTTTTTTATAGATCGGTTTTATTCTTCGGTTGATTTTCTTAGCGAGCGTTTGCTCGTTCGTTCGTTTTAGCGAACGTGTTCATCGTTTAGTTTCTGCTAACAAACGTTCGATCGTTTAGCCATTCATCGTTTTTCTTTTATCGGATTTATTCCGCGATTATTCTGATCGCGATTTCTGATCCGATGTTCGAACCTGTTTATCTTTTCGCTCGTTTATCGGAATCAGGCAATTCAAGCGCCTGGAGTTTCATCTTGAAACCTTCTTTCCGAATAATCAACTCAAACAAGTTTTTATCTCTGTAAAATTTGACCCCTAGTTCAGATTAGTTAACGGATCTTGTTTCTTTTGCCGTTTGAGTTTTGTTGCCCCGTTTGATTTGATTCTTTTTGCAAACCAGAGTTCTTAAGTTGAACTCTCCGGTCAAACTATTTTATTTGGAATTCTACTTGTGCATATTTGATTGTTGCTTATGTATGTTATTGTTTGCTTGCGATAGAGTCCCCGGAGTGCGAAGCGTGTTACTACGAGTCTCTAGGATTCACGGATCGTTAGCAAGGCAAGTAACATATTGATCATACTCTTTTCATACCCAGTTTTTATGCATTAGTTTCAATCCTCAAACATTGCATGACTAGGATGCCTTTAATATGTGGGTTTTGGGAAGTAGTTGCTGAGGTAGAACCTATTGCCCTGTTTATTATCAAACCCTTGGGAGTTACTTCTACGCGTTGCTTATTTTTCCATGCTATGCTTGTAGACGTGGATTGGGTTTGAGTGATTTCCATGACAGATGTGAGATTGTTAAATTAATGGTTTACTTAAGGTGGCAACTTTAATACACATCTGGGTGGATTGAGGCACCTGGGGTATCCAGTGATTGCCTGTTTTATTTTTGGAAATCCCGGGGTTACCGTGTGATTCTCCTATGGACCGCCACCCAGGCTCAAAGGGAACTGAGTCTATTCATGCTAGAAACTTCCGTGTGCAGCCACAAGCTATTATGGGCTCTAGCATAGTTGAGTAAGTTACGTGAAGCTCTTGAAGAGGTGGATCAACAGGTAGTGGGTTTGTAGGTTTGGTATGGTCTGCCCGGAGTAGAGAGTTAATGTTTCTGAAAGACTGTGTCTCGGTCATCCGTTTCTCAAACATCATGTAGTGCGAGGAATCAGCAGAGGCGATTGAGTCTTGCGGGGAAAAGTGCGCAAACCTCTGCAGAGTGTACAATCTAATCATGGTTAGCCGAGTCCCCGGTTATGGACAATTCTGAGTATCTAGTACTTGAGTATTCGCATGTATCTCAACACTTCTAATTAATCTTGCTGGGTTGTTAACTATTTTAATTGGGATCATTGAGTTGGGGTTACCTTCTCAAATGATGTTTCAACCACCATGATAGTTAAATTAAAATTTATTCCTTTGTTGTAGGGAAAAATTGGCTTTTCGCAAAACATGTAACCATAGAGCTTTCCACCAGCCAAATATGCATGTAGTGGTAGTATTATTCTGTTATTGCTCTTTTGTGTTACATTGCCAGCATATTCCATGTGCTGACCCGTTCTCGGGCTGCAACATATTATGTTGCAGACTTTTCAGACGAGGAGTAAGGTTCGTAGGTCGTTGCCGTGCAGCTCAGCTATGCCGTTGGAGTTGATGGACTCACTTTATCTTCCAAGCCTTCCGCTGTTATCGCATTAGATGGCCTTAAGCCATATTATTGTAATAAGTTCTCTTTTGAGACATTCGATGTAATAAGTGTGTGATTGCTACTCTGTTATAAATCCTTCGAGTACTGTGTGTGTCAGCATTACCGATCCTGGGATGACACGGAAGCACAGAGACTTGACCATCTGAGGTCGGGTCGCTACAAGATGGTATCAGAGCACACGCTGAGTGTAGGACACGACCACTAAGATAAACCATAGGTCACTCTTCTCTTCTCATTTCTGACTCCTCTTCTTTTTCCACTCTTTAGGATGAAGGAGATGAAGAACAAGTTTGCACAACCAGATGAAGACTCACCTTTTGGATGCCACTTGAAGGAAGTCACTATGTACTTGAATATTGGAATACCAAGCTTCACCGGGATGTACAACGCCACTCTACCAGAAGAAGAGCGCTGGATGATTCAAGTACGAGTTCCAGGAAGAACGTTCTCGCCAAATTCTAAACCCATAGAGTTTTCTTTCGAAGCACCCACTTGGAGCCTTGGCAAGAGTATGGCAGCTCATATTACCATGGGACGCATTGGAGAAATCTACAACAAGGACCTTGAGGACACCACCTATCAAATATGTGGGCGCCAAGATGAACAATGGGAGATGATCAGCACTAGGAAGGATAGATCTGTCACAGCCTTTATCCAGGAGCAAAACCAGCACATTCGACGACAGGAGAACCAGATGTGCGCAGACATGATCGAGTTGAAGAAGGCAAAAACTAGGATCATCGAGCTGGAGGAAGAACTTAAGTTCACACGCGATGGATATGAGGAGGAAATCAAGACCCTATTGGAGAAGAACGACGACCTAGTTGAGAAGATCGGAATTTTCATGGGAGGACCAGTTCCGAGAGAAGATGACGGAGACCCCATTTGTCCGGACAACTACATCATCATCGACGACACCGATTTAGATTCAAGTGATGATGACTACAAAGATGAAGCTGGAGCAGATATCATGGAGTCTTCCACCGATCAAAATTTCTAGATGACCACCATATAATAATAGTATTCCCCCATGTAACTAGTAGTAGTGAGCACTTTTGCGATAGTCCTAGACCGTTTTGTATGCCCTTGCTTGATTGATTGAATGAATGCTTGTGTTTGCCTCATATACATATGGGTAGTGTTTCTCCCCTAGATCTTTTTCTATTCAAATCTCTTCCATCTAAACCCATCAGATGCCTCCGAGAAGAGACCCCGATTTTGTTTTTCCACCGGAGATCACGTAGTTGATCCAGCAGCAGAATGCCTTGATGCAATTGCTATTTCAGAACCAGGGCAATGCCAATAACAACAATGCCAACAACAACCCGCCGCCAGTGGATAACCTCGCCCGTTTCTTAAGGTTACAGCCGCCGGTGTTCTCCAGTAGCATCGAGCCAATAGTTGCAGATGATTGGCTACGTCGTATTGGAAGGGAGTTAACCACCGCAGGATGCACAGATGCTGAGAAGGTGCGTTTTGCCGCACACCAACTGGATGGACCTGCAGCAGCATGGTGGGAGAATTTCACAGCCACCTATCCTATCGACACTGTCACATGGGCTCAGTTTCAGCAGGCTTTTCGTACTGCCCTTGTCTCGACTGGAGCTATGCAGATGAAGAAGCGTGAGTTTCGCAATCTACGCCAGGGAAACCGTACTATTGGCCAGTACGTGGATGAGTTTAGCAAGTTATCACGTTATGCCCCTGATGATGTGGCCACAGATGCCGCGAAGCAGGAGAAGTTTATGGAAGGGCTGAATGATGAGATGAGTATGCAGTTGATGGTAGCAACCTTCAACAACTACCAGGAGTTGGTAGATAAGGCCCTAATGATTGAAGGAAAGCAGCAGCAGATTGAGAATCGTAAGAGGAAGTATGGACAAGGGAAATACAACTCAGGAGCTCACCAGAAGCCTCGTTTAACCCCGAACTCGGGAGGACTTGTTCATAACCATGGAGGTCATAACCATGCTGGAGGAGGATCGCATAACCATAATGGTGCGAAGAACGGGAATGGGAATGGAGCCAACAATAATCAAAATCGCTCTAACCCATCTACACCCGCAAAGAGGGACTTAAGTCAAGTTGTTTGCTACAAGTGCGGGAAGACCGGGCACTATGCCAATGACTGCTCTGAAGGAAAGAATGGAAACCGAAATGGGAGCACTGGGAAGAAGCCCAATCCATTCAACAAAGGACAAGTGAACCACGTTAACATGGAGGAAGTTGAAGAGCAGCCGGACGCGGTAATAGGTAAGTTTTTGGTTCAGTCATTTACCGCAATTGTTCTTTTCGATACTGGTGCATCGCATTCATACATATCAAGGGGATTTGTGGAAAAGTTCAAGTTACCAACCCAAACCCTTAGGACACCCCTTTTAGTGAGCTCGCCTAGAGCAGAGTACATGGCTAGCAGTTGGTGCACCCAGATGCCCCTAATCATTGGCACACATGTATTTTCGTCTGACCTAATTATCTTGGAGTCGCAAGGGAATGGACTGGATGTCGAAGTATGGAGGAAGTATTGACTGTGCTAGTAAGTCAATTTACCTTACCACCCCGGAGGGAAAAAGGATTAAGTATGTATCTAGGCATGTGCCTAGGAGGAGCCAAGTAAACGCCCTCACGGGAGTTGTACAGGAGGAAGTACCTGTAGTAAAGGATTTTCCGGATGTTTTCCCCGAAGAGTTACCAGGTATGCCACCGGATAGAGACATCGAGTTTTTGATAGAGCTATTGCCAGGTACAGGGCCGATATCCAAGAGACCCTATCGGATGCCAGCAAATGACCTGGAGGAAATTAAGAAGCAGATCAAAGAGTTGTTGGAGAAAGGTTACATTCGTAGAAGTTCATCACCTTGGGGAGCCCCAGTACTTTTGGTGGAGAAGAAGGATAAATCCCTGAGGATGGTCGTTGATTACCGAGCTCTGAATGAAGTAACGATAAAGAACAAGTATCCCTTACCGATGATTAATGATCTGTTTGATCAGTTACAAGGAGCTAAGGTGTTTTCAAAGATTGATCTACGATCAGGATACCATCAGTTGAAGATCCGAGAGAAGGATATACCAAAGACAGCGTTTACCACGCGGTATGGATTATATGAGTACACGGTCATGTCATTTGGACTGACTAACGCCCCTGCCTATTTCATGAGTATGATGAACAAGGTGTTCATGGAGTATTTGGACAAGTTTGTTGTGGTATTTATTGATGATATTATGATATACTCGAAGAACGAAGAGGAGCATGCGGAACACTTGCGTTTGGTTCTCGAGAAACTCAGGGAACACCAGTTATACGCCAAATTCAGCAAGTGTGAGTTTTGGTTGAAAGAAGTTGGATTTCTTGGGCATGTTATATCAGGAGAGGGTATAGCAGTGGATCCCAGTAAGGTTCAGTCGGTCACTGAATGGTTGGCACCCACTTCAGTTGGCGAGATCCGCAGTTTCCTTGGACTCGCAGGATATTATCGGAGATTCATTGAGAATTTTTCCAAGATTGCTAAACCAATGACTGAATTGTTAAAGAAGGATACTAAGTTCAAATGGACGGAGGATTGCGAGACAAGTTTTCAAGAGCTGAAGGAACGATTGACTACAGCCCCAGTGCTGACCTTGCCAGATATACGTAAGGAGTTTCAAGTGTATTGTGACGCCTCTCGCTTGGGACTTGGATGTGTGCTTATGCAGGAAGGAAAAGTTGTTTCGTATGCCTCACGACAACTGAAGCCACACGAGTTGAACTATGCCACACATGATCTGGAGTTAGCAGCCGTAGTGCATGCGCTGAAGACCTGGAGACATTATCTTATTGGAAACCGTTGTGATGTGTACACGGATCATAAGAGCTTGAAGTACATTTTCACCCAGAAGGAGTTGAACCTCAGACAGAGGAGATGGTTGGAACTTATAAAGGATTACGATATGAAGCTACACTATCATCCAGGAAAAGCCAACGTCGTAGCAGACGCTTTGAGCCGGAAAAGTTATGCTAATGTTCTTGTGAGCAAAGGAATGCCAAAAGAGTTAGCTGCGGAGATCATGGAACTTCGGTTGGAGATTGTTCCAAAAGGCTTTCTTGCAGCAATGGAGGTTCAGTCGACATTGTTGGACAAGATTCGAGAAGCTCAGAAGGAGGACAAAGAGATTGTTGAGATAAGAGAGAGGATGGGCGAAGGTAAAGCCAAAGGTTTTCGCGAGGATGAGCACGATACCTTGTGGTTTGAGGACCGGATTTATGTGCCCAACAATTCGGAGATCAGGAAGTTGATACTTCAGGAGGCCCATGACTCACCATACTCGATTCATCCCGGAAACACCAAGATGTATTTGGACTTGAAGGAACGTTTCTGGTGGACTGGTATGAAGAAGGATATTGCCGAGTATGTAGCCGTATGTGATGTATGTCAGAGAGTGAAGGCAGAGCATCAGAAACCAGCAGGACTGTTACAGCCTATGCCAATACCCGAATGGAAGTGGGACAAACTTGGTATGGACTTTATTACCGGATTACCCAGAACCAAGGCAGGATATGATTCTATATGGGTAGTTGTGGATCGATTAACTAAAGTAGCTCACTTCATCCCGGTGAAAACAACGTATACAAGTGCAAAGTTGGCCAAGATATATATGACCAGGATCGTATGTTTACATGGAGTTCCGAGGAGCATCGTATCAGATAGAGGAACCCAGTTTACTTCAAAGTTTTGGCATCAGTTACACCAGACTTTGGGTACCCGATTGGAATTCAGTACCGCTTTTCACCCTCAGACAGATGGACAGACAGAAAGAGTCAATCAGATTCTGGAGGACATGCTAAGAGCATGTGCGCTAGATTATGGATCTAGTTGGGATGACAATTTACCATACGCGGAGTTCTCTTATAACAACAGCTACCAGGCCAGTTTGAAGATGGCACCGTTCGAAGCTCTGTATGGACGCAGATGTAGAACACCATTGATGTGGGATGAGGTAGGAGACCGTCAATTGTTTGGACCAGATTTGATCAAGGAATCAGAAGAGAAGGTTAAACTGATCAGAGACAGACTAAAGATCGCTCAGTCCAGACAGAAGAGTTATGCAGATTCAAAACGCAAGGAAGTAACCTATGAAATTGGAGACAGAGCTTATTTACGAGTATCACCTTTGAGGGGAGTAAAACGTTTTGGAGTTAAGGGAAAGTTAGCCCCGAGATTTGTAGGACCGTATCGTATTTTGGGACGGATGGGAGAAGTTGCCTACAAGCTGGAGTTACCTGAAGGGTTGTCAGGAGTTCACGATGTGTTTCACGTATCACAGCTGAAGAAGTGCCATGCTGAGATGGCCGATATACCATTGAATGATACAGTACCTTTGGAGGCGATTCAGCTGGATAATAATCTGACCTATGAGGAGAAGCCAGTAAAGATTCTTGAGTTTGATAGTCGAGTCACTCGCAACAAGGTGATCAAGTTTTGCAAAGTTCAGTGGAGTCATCATACTGAGGAGGAAGCCACCTGGGAGCGAGAAGAGGATATTCGCAAGGACCACCCGCACCTATTTTCTAGCCAACCCGAATCTCGAGGGCGAGATTCATCTTAAGGGGGGTAGGTTTGTAACATCCCAAATTTCCAATTTGGCATGTTATACATAGGTCATCCATGCATATCATATTTTATTGCTTTTTCGTTTGCAATCCTCGAAATCCTAAGCAACTCAAGGACCTTCGGAGAGAGTTGGGGATTTTCCAATTTTCATATTTGAAATTTTTATCAAATAGTGAAGACGAGGATTTTGATTTTTAATTATTTCTCTTTGGAAAATATTTCATTTTAAAATAATAAATGAGGGGAGATAATATGACTTCTCCAAAACAATTGAAATATCGGAGGAAAAATGTTAAAGTCATCATTTGGATTTTATTTGAGTTTATTCGAAATTTTATTTGCCCTAGAAAAAATTGCATGTTTTAAAAATTGCATTTTAGGGGCCAAGAAAAGTTCATCTTGTTCTAAATATTTTATTTAGACGGAGAAAACTTGTTTTGGAATTTTTAGATTTTTATTTATATTTTTTTTCTCAAAATTTTTTTCTAGTCGGCGGAATGCTTAAAAAAACCCGCGCCTGACCGGGCCAAGGGCCCAGCCAGGCCGGCCCGCCTCGCCGCCGCCTACCCGCGCGCGCCGCCGTGCGTCGCACGGACGCCGAGGGGAGTCCGAGCCAGACTCCTCCCCGGGCGCCCCTTCCCCAAGCCGGAGCCGCCCCCCCCCCTCCTTAAATACCCCGCCCCGCCGCCCTCACCACCACCCCGCCACCACCCTCCGCCGCCGCCGCCGAGCCGCGCCCGAGCCGCCGCCGCGCCCTGCCCGAGCCGCCGCCGCTGTCTCGCCGAGCCCCGCCGCCCCTCGCCGAGCCCCGCCGGAGCCGCCCGCCCTGCCGGACGACCTCGCCGGAGGTAGCCACCCCGCCGCCGGTTTTTTTCCGAATAAAACCCCCTTCGGTTTTTTTTGAGAAAAACCCTGGTCCTTTTTTTATAGATCGGTTTTATTCTTCGGTTGATTTTCTTAGCGAGCGTTCGCTCGTTCGTTCGTTTTAATGAACGTGTTCATCGTTTAGTTTCTGCTAATGAACGTTCGTTCGTTTAGCCGTTCGTCGTTTTTCTTTTATCGGATTTATTCCGCGATTATTCTGATCGCGATTTCTGATCCGATGTTCGAACCTGTTTATCTTTTCGCTCGTTTATCGGAATCAGGCGATTCAAGCGCCTGGAGTTTCATCTCGAAACCTTCTTTCCGAATAATCAACTCAAACAAGTTTTTATCTCTGTAAAATTTGACCCTAGTTCAGATTAGTTAACGGATCTTGTTTCTTTTGCCGTTTGAGTTTCGTTGCTCCGTTTGATTTGATTCTTTTTGCAAACCGGAGTTCTTAAGTTGAACTCTCCGGTCAAACTCTTTTATTTGGAGTTCTACTTGTGCATCTTTGATTGTTGCTTATGTATGTTATTGTTTGCTTGCGATAGAATTCCCGGAGTGCGAAGCGTGTTACTACGAGTCTCTAGGATTCACGGATCGTCAGCAAGGCAAGTAACATATTGATCATACTCTTTTCATACCCAGTTTTTATGCATTAGTTTCAATCCTCAAACATTGCATGACTAGGATGCCTTTAATATGTGGGTTTTGGGAAGTAGTTGCTGAGGTAGAACCTATTGCCCTATTTATTATCAAACCCTTGGGAGTTACTTCTATGCGTTGCTTATTTTGCCATGCTATGCTCGTAGACGTGGATTGGGTTTGAGTGATTTCCATGACAGATGTGAGATTGTTAAATTAATGGTTTACTTAAGGTGGCAACTTTAATACACATCTGGGTGGATTGAGGCACCTGGGGTATCCAGTGATTGCCTGTTTTATTTTTGGAAATCCCGGGGTTACCGTGTGATTCTCCTATGGACCGCCACCTAGGCTCAAAGGGAACTGAGTCTATCATGCTAGAAACTTCCGTGTGCAGCCGCAAGCTATTATGGGCTCTAGCATAGTTGAGTAAGTTACGTGAAGCTCTTGAAGAGGTGGATCAGCAGGGAGTGGGTTTGTAAGTTTGGTATGGTCTGCCCGGAGTAGAGAGTTAATATTTCTGAAAGACTGTGTCTCGGTCATCCATTTCTCAAACATCATGTAGTGCGACGAATCAGCGGAGGCGATCGAGTCTTGCGGGGAAAAGTGCGCAAACCTCTGCAGAGTGTACAATCTAATCATGGTTAGCCGTGTCCCCGGTTATGGACAATTCTGAGTATCTAGTACTTGAGTATTCGCATGTATCTCAACACTTTTAATTAATCTTGCTGGGTTGTTAACTATTTTAATTGGGATCATTGAGTTGGGGTTACCTTCTCAAATGATGTTTCAACCACCATGATAGTTAAATTAAAATTTATTCCTTTGTAGTAGGGAAAAATTGGCTTTTCGCAAAACTGTAACCATAGAGCTTTCCACCAGCCAAATATGCATGTAGTGGTAGTATTATTCTGTTATTGCTCTTTTGTGTTACATTGCCAGCATATTCCATGTGCTGACCCATTCTCGGGCTGCAACGTATTATGTTGCAGACTTTTTAGACGAGGAGTAAGGTTCGTAGGTCGTTGCCGTGCAGCTCAGCTATGCCGTTGGAGTTGATGGACTCACTTTATCTTCCAAGCCTTCTGCTGTTATCGCATTAGATGGCCTTAAGCCATATTATTGTAATAAGTTCTCTTTTGAGACATTCGATGTAATAAGTGTGTGATTGCTACTCTGTTATAAATCCTTCGAGTACTGTGTTTGTCAGCATTACCGATCCAGGGATGACACGGAAGCACAGAGACTTGACCATCTGAGGTCGGGTCGCTACAACCAGACATCTTAAGTTTAAGATAAGCGTAATGCGGAACTGCATTGAAACGAGCGAAGGCCGTACTTCCGAGTAGTGCATGGTAGCCGCTTCGGAATGGAGCGATGTCTAAGATTAGTTCTTCGCTTCGGAAGTTGTTGGGCGAACCGAATACAACCTCTAGTACTAGAGAGCCCGTCCAGCGGGCCTCTACACCTGGTATTACTCCTTTAAAGGTAGTATTGCTTTGGCTGATTCTTGACGGGTCTATCCCCATCTTGCAGACAGTGTCCTGATATATCAGATTAAGACTACTTCCGCCGTCCATGAGGACTCGGTGAGATGGTATCCGTTAATTATTGGGTCGAGCACCAAGGCAGCCGATCCTCCGTGCTGGATACTAGTCAGATGATCCCTGCGAACAAAAGTGATCGGGCAGGCCGACCAAGGGTTGAACTTGGGGGCGACGAGCTCTACAACGTATACATCTCGGAGTGCGCATTTGCGCCTCCTCTTTGGTATATGAGTTGCGTAAATCATGTTCACTATTTTGACCTCTGATGGAATTTTTTTGTCCCCCAGTGTTCGGCCGGCGAGGCTCATCCTCGTCTTCACTTGGCATCTCCCTCCCCTTGTGCTCGGCGTTTAGTTTGTCGGCCTGCTTGAACACCCAACATTCTCTGTTGGTGTGGTTTGCAGGTTTTTCGGGGGTGCCATGAACCTGACATAATTTGTCTAGAATCTTGTTTAGGCTGGACGGTCCATCTCTGCTGCCTATAAATGGCTTTTTCCGTTTACCGGGTCGAGAGCCCCTAAATACGGCGTTGACCGCCGTGTTGTCTGGGTTGTCTTCATTATTACGACGCTTGCTTTTATTGCGTCGCGGCTTCCCATTGCCATCCCTGACCTCGGATGTGCTTGGGTTGCTGGTGCCGCTGCGGGCCAACCAGTTGTCCTCGCCCGCGCAAAAGCGGGTCATAAGGCTTGTTAAGGCTGCCATTGTCCTCGGCTTTTCCTGGCCGAGGTGTCTGGCGAGCCCTTAGTCCCGGATACTGTGCCTGAAAGCCGCTAAGGCTTCGGCATCCGGGCAGTCGACGATTTGATTCTTCTTGGTGAGAAATCTGTTCCAAAGCTTACGTGCTGACTCTCCGGGTTGTTGGATTATGTGACTTAAATCGTCTACATCCGGAGGTCGGACATAGGTCCCTTGAAAATTAGCCCTAAAAGCATCCTCAAGTTCATCCCAACTTCCAATCAAGCTTTTGGGGAGGTGATACGTCTCCAACGTATCTATAATTTTTGATTGTTCCATGCTATTATATTACCTGTTTTGGATGTTTATGGGCTTTATTTTACACATTTATATCATTTTTGGGACTAACCTACTAACCGGAGGCCCAGCCCGTGTTGCTGTTTTTTTTTGCCTATTTTAGTATTTCGAAGAAAAGGAATATCAAACAGAGTCCAAATGGAATGAAACCTTAGGGAGTGTGATTTTTGGAACGAACGTGATCCAGAGGACTTGGAGTGCAAGTCAAGAAGCAATCAAGGCGGCCAGGAGATAGGAGGGCGCGCCCACCCCTCCTGGGCGCGCCTCTGTCTCCTGGGCCCCTCGAGCAGCCACCGACGTACTTCTTCCTCCTATATATACCTACGTACCCCGAAAACATCTAGGGAGCCACCGAAACACAATTTCCACCACCGTAACCTTCTGTATCCGCGAGACCCCATCTTGGAGCCTTTGCCGGCGCTCCGCCGGAGGGGGAATCGACCATGGAGGGCTTCTACATCAACACCATAGCCCCTTCGATGAGTTGTGAGTAGTTTACCACAGACCTTCGGGTCCACAGTTATTAGCTAGATGGATTCTTCTCTCTTTTTGGATCTCAATACAATGTTCTTCCCCTCTCTTGTGGAGATCTATTCGATGTAAACTCTTTTTGCGGTGTGTTTGTCGAGATCCGATGAATTGTGGGTTTATGATTAAGTTTATCTATGAGAAGTATTTGAATCTTCTCTGAATTCTTTCATGTATTATTGAGTTATCTTTGCAAGTCTCTTCGAATTATCGGTTTGGTTTGGCCTACTAGATTGATCTTTCTTGCCATGGGAGAAGTGCTTAGCTTTGGGTTCAATCTTGCGGTGTCCTTACCCAGTGACAGAAAGGGTTGCAAGGCACGTATTGTATTGTTGCCATCGAGGATAAAAAGATGGGGTTTATATCATATTGCTTGAGTTTATCCCTCTACATCATGTCATCTTTCTTAATGCATTACTCTGTTCCTATGAACTTAATACTCTAGATGCATGCTGGATAACGGTCGATGTGTGGAGTAATAGTAGTAGATGCAGGCAGGAGTCGGTCTACTTGTCATAGACGTGATGCCTATATACATGATCATGCCTAGATAATCTCATAATTATTCGCTTTTCTATGAATTGCTCGACAGTAATTTGTTCACCCACCGTAATACTTATGCTATCTTGAGAGAAGCCACTAGTGAAACCTATGGCGCCCGGGTCTATCTTTTATCATATAAGCTTTCAATCTACTTTCATTTGCATCTTTACTTTTTGCATCTATATTATAAAATACCAAAAATATATTTACCTTATCATACTATCTCCATCAAATCTCACTTTCGCAAGTGGCCGTGAAGGGATTGACAACCCCTTTATTGCGTTGGTTGCGAGTTCTTTGTTTGTTTGTGTAGGTGCGTGGGACTTTTGAGGAGACTCCTACTGGATTGATACCTTGGTTCTCAAAAACTGAGGGAAGTACTTACGCTACTATTGCTGCATCACTCTTTCCTCTTCAAGGAAAACCAATGCAAGCTCAAGACGTAGCAAGAAGGATTTCTGGCGCCGTTGCCGGGGAGGTCTTCGCTCAAGTCAAGACATACCACGTACCCATCACGAACTCATCTCCCTCGCATTTACATTTTTGCCATTTGCCTCTCGTTTTCCTCTCCCCACTTCACCCTCGCCATTTTATTTGCCCTCTCTTTCCCAATCTCCTCTCTTTTTCGCTTGCCTTCTTCTTCCTCTCTCTTTCGATTGCCTTTTTCTGCTTGCTTGTGTGTTGGATTACTTGTCGCCATGGCGCAAGATAATACTAAATTGTGTGATTTCTCCAATACCAATAATAATGATTTCCTTAGTACTCCGATTGCTCCTCTTAATGATGTCGAGTCTTGTGAAATCAATGCTGCTTTGCTGAATCTTGTTATGAAAGATCGATTCTCCGGCCTTCCTAGTGAAGATGCCGCTACCCGTCTAAACAACTTTGTTGATTTGTGTGAGATGCAAAAGAAAAAAGATACGGATAATGATATTGTTAAACTGAAGCTATTTCTGTTTTCACTTAGAGATCGTGCTAAAGTTTGGTTTTCGTCTTTGCCTAAAAATAGTATTAATTCTTGGAACAAGTGCAAAGATGCTTTTATCTCTAAGTATTTTCCTCCCGCTAAGATCATCTCCCTTAGGAACGGTATTATGAATTTTAAACAACTTGATCATGAGCATGTTGCCCAATCTTGAGAAAGAATGAAATTAATGATTCGCAATTGCCCTACTCATGGTTTGAATTTATGGATGATCATACAAATTTTTTATGCCGGATTTACTTTGCTTCGAGAAATCTTTTAGATTCGGCCGCCAGAGGCACGTTTATGGAAATCACTTTAGGTGATTCTACAAAACTTCTTGATAATATTATGGCTAATTATTCTCAATGGCACAGCGAACAATCTACTAGTAAAAAAGTGCATGCTATAGAAGAATAATGTTTTGAGTGGAAAGATGGATGAGCTTATGAGATTGTTTGCTACTAAGAGTGCTTCTATTGATCCCAATGAGATGCCTTTATCTAAATTGATTGAGAATAATAATGAATCTATGGATGTAAATTTTGTTGGTAGGAATAGTTTTGGAAACAATGCTTATAGAGGAAACTTTAATTCTAGACCGTTCCCTAGTAATTCTTCTAATAATTATGAAAATTCCTACAATAATTCTTATGGTAATTTTAATAATATGCCCTCTGATTTTGAAAATAATGTGAAAGAATTTATGGTCTCTCAAAAGAATTTTAATGCCTTGCTTGAAGAAAAATTGCTCAAAGTTGATGATTTGGCTAGGAACGTTGATAGACTTTCGCTTGATGTTGATTCTCTTAAACTTACATCTACTTCCCCTAAGCATGATATCAATGAGTCTCTCAAAGCAATGAGAGTGTCCATTGACGAGTGCAAAGAAAGAACCGCTAGATTGCGTGCTAAGAAAGATTGCTTTATAAAAGCGTATTCTTCTAGTTTCCATGAAAATAATGATGAAGGTCTTAAAGTTATTGATGTGTCTCCTATTATATCTTTGTTTTGCAATATGAATCTTGATAATAATGGGGCTGGAGATGAGTCAACTTTATTTAGAAGGCGTCCCAATAATTCAGAGTTTTTAGATCTTCATGCTAAATTTGGTAAAAGTGGGATTGGAGAGGTCATGACTTTAAATAGTATTGAACCCATTATCTCGGATTTCAAGGAATTTGGTTATGGTAATTGTTCTTTAGAAAGTTGTATTTCCTTGTTGCAATCCGTTGTTAATTCTCCTCATGCTTATAGTCAAAATAAAGCTTTTACCAAACATATTGTTGATGCCTTGATGCAATCTTTTGATGAAAAACTTAATTTGGAAGTTTCTATACCTAGAAAACTTAATGATGAGTGGGAACCTACTATAAAGATTAAAATTAAAGATCACGAGTGTTTTGCTTTCTGTGATTTGGGTGCTAGTGTTTCCACGATTCCGAAAACTTTATGTGATATTCTAGGTTTCCATGATCTTGATGATGGCTCTTTAAATTTGCACCTCGCGGATTCCACCATTAAAAAGCCAATGGCAAGGATCAATGATGTTCTCATTGTTGCAAATAGAAATTTGGTGCCCGTAGATTTTATCGTTCTTGATATAGATTGCAATCTTTCTTGCCCTATTATTCTTGGTAGACCTTTCCTTAGAACGATTGACGCGATTATTGATATGAAGGAAGGGAATATTAGATTCCAATTTCCATTAAGGAAAGTTTAGGAAAGGCATGGAACACTTTCCAAGAAAGAAAATCAAATTACCTTATGAATTTATCATGTGAGCTACTTATGAATCAAGTGCCAAAGATGGCACTAGTTAGATCTATCCTTACTTTTATGCCTAGCTTGGGGCGTTAAACAATAGCGCTAGTTGGGAGGCAACCCAATTTTCTTTGTGTTTTTTGTTTTTGTTCCTGGTTAGTAATAAATTTTGCATCTACCTTATGTTTAGATGTGTTTTTGTGTTTTAATTAGTGTTTGTGCCAAGTGAAACCTATAGGGTAACCTATGATGATAGTTGATTTGATTCTGCTGAAAAACAGAAGCTTTGCGCTCACGAGAAAAAATTCAATAAATCACAGAAACGTGATTTTGCATTGTTTCTTTTTGCTTCTGATCAATAAACAAATTTTCCAGGACTTCCTATTTTGGTAGGATTTTTAGAGTTTCAGAAGTTTGCGTTAGTTACAGATTTCTACAGACTGTTTTGTTTTTGACAGATTCTGTTTTTCGTGTGTTGTTTGCTTATTTTGATGCATATATGGCTAGTATTAAGTGGTATGAACCATAGAGAACTTAGAATACAGTAGGTTTAACACCAATTTAAAATAATAATGAGGCTAGCCAACTCACCTCCACAAGGCTCCCCCGATTGGGGCTTCGTCGGCCGTCCGATCTGCCCTCTGACACAGCTCTGCCGTTGGATCTTCATACTTGGTAATATTGTTTTTCACCTCGCAGTTATTTTTCTATCCAATGACTGGTGCGCTCATCTCACGCTTTCATTGGCTGGGTCAGCAGCGCCCATGTGCAAAAGCGATTTGCCCAATGCACTGCTCGCACGCCGCGGCTCCTTGCCCAATCGCATCCACACCAGGCGAACCCTAGCCTCCTTTCCCCCGATCCCCCAGCCGCCGAACGGCCTCGCTCCTCCTTCCCTCCTGCTGCGCCCTCTCCTCGCTCGCAGCCGCTTCCTTTACACCTCCGCCCGAGCTCCGCCTTCCTCGCCGACCTCCCTCCTCCTGCCTCCTCCCTCCCGCGCCTCTCCCTCCTCCTGCCTCCTCCCTCCCACGCCTCTCCCTCCTCCTGCCTCCTCTCTCCCGCTTCACCACAGCCGCCGATCCCCTCCCTCCCTGTCCATCCTCTCCCTCTCGTTAGCCGCTGCTGCACGAACCTCTCGGATGGGTGCCGGGTAGAAGGTCGCGCCGAGTCTGCCATGAAGGAAGCAGCAGGGACTTGGTGGATGTGTTTGCTCTGCAGGGGAGTGAAAGAAGGAGATGAGGGAGAAAGAGAGAGGAAAGAGGAGACGGAAGTGCGGCGGTTGATGGGACATGGTTGACGGCGGCTCGATCAGCTCTTGGATTGAGAGCTGCCAGGAGGCTGGGGCTTGGGCGCGATGCACGGGAGGCTGCAGTCCACCTCTTCCTTGTGGTGCAGCGGACACCGACATCAGCGGGTGGGTGACAGACCGCGGCCTCAGCGGGTGGGCGACTACACCTGCAGCTGGTGCTATACCCATGGATTCCGGCACAACTCGAAACATTCAGGTGGGTAATTAGAAACTGCTCTGTTTATATATTTTGGGACTGCTCGATGGACAAATCTCGATTTGAAATGTTAGTTGCAAATCGTTCTTTTGCTCGTGATGTTATTTTGTTAGGATGAATTAAGCCTGGGTGGAGTAGCAGATGTGTGCAAGTTTACCTAGAGCTTAGTAGACACGCATATTCAGTTCATACTTAATGATATACCTAAAAGAAAAATAGTTACAACCTTTTCCTGGTATCGTACATGAAAGGCTGGCATTCTTTCAGTGCTAGCGTGTGCATGTTGTTCTTGCAGTGCATGGACTTTCTCAGTAATTATGTCACTATGAGAATGCTTGGTGGTGAGTGTGTCTCCATCTGCTAATACATTGGTCATACCTTGGTATATATGCTTGGCGCTATCTGAAGTGGGTTAATCAAACAATATATTTTTAATTTTGCTAGTTTCATCAGTTGTGAAATACTAAATCTGCAAGGTGTTCTACTGTGGGCGCAGTTTTTAATGGTTCTCTTGCAGGTGATTGAAGGTTAGCTGTACTAATCAAGGAAATAACATATATCTGCATGGTTGTTATTCTTGTTGTTCATCGACGGTTGCTGTGGTTGAGGCATGTTATGTTCGGTGCTATGCCTACATGTGGTTTTGATCGTCTCCTAGGAAATCTGAACCACGCACATCTCTTGATTTTGCAGGTACGAGCATACATATAACATGGGTTGCCATGAAAGATGTCTTCCCATCTCAGGTGATGAAGATGGCGTACCTTTATTTTTTGACACAAGTAAGGTTACTGTTTGCAATCTTGAGGTTTGTAATCTAAAGTAAGAAGTAGGATTATACTTAGAAACAGACAAGCTGCCTCGCAGGTCCCATGATCCAGATTAACTTTTAAATGCTACATAGTGAATCTGATCCAGTTTATTAGTTTTCCCTTTTTCTATTCCACTTTGTTCTCTTCACTTGATAGATAGTGTTTGTTTGTCTACTCCCTGTTGTTCTGCAGGTACTGATCGGTGTTGGAATTGGGCTTTATAAACTTGGCTTTCCAGCAGTTGGTTTTCCTCCATCGCCTGCTTATTTTCCCTCTTCGAAGAGTGAATAAAAGATACATGATGAAATACAGGTAGACAAGTGTGTGGAAATTGGACTTCCAGAACTCATCCTAATGGTCGCATTTTCTCAGGTACACATTACAAATTTTTATGAATTTCTGCTGGACCAAACCATTGTTTAAATGGTTTTGAATGAGGTGATGTTGTACTAATCATGTTTGTTTCCTAGATGATAATTTCCTCATCTGTTGCATTCTGGAAAGTGTCTTTGGTCGGTTTTTTGTTCTTTTCACTGTTTCAATCGTGTGACTATACACATGTATCCTCACAATTAGTGGCGCTTACAAGAATGGCAGGCCTACTTGTAGCTTTTCTTATGTAGTTAAATAAAACAACCTAGGGTCTCACACTTTACTTCCTTTCTAATATAATAAGGCTGCTATTGCCTGTTAATACTTCACACTGGTGATGAGCTTTACACCAGTTATAGTTCATCGATTATCTTCTGCCTTTCTAATAAACATAATTATATGTTAATTTGCTATATTGTTTTCTTACTTCTTTTTATCAAACTGCCATATATGATACACAAAGAAGCATTTACCTGAAGGCGCTAATAGCGTTTTCACATAGAATTTGTTCTTTTTTTGCTCCCTTAATTAGATGCTCAAGAAACCTGATAAGCGTCACGTTGATTCAGACTTGGTGCTAGATATGTTGGCCCCCATTTATCCTTGACAAGTACCATATTCTCAAATCTATATGGTTAGTTGTACTTCTTTTATGTTGGAGCTACAGATGCATCTCGGTCATTTATGGAAACTAAAATCTGCATCTTCAGCTCATAGTTTGCCAAAATTTCTTGAGATTTATTCATATTGTTCTTAGGTACTTCAAGTCAAACTTTCTTGAGATTTATTCATGTTGTTCTTAGGTACTTCAAATCAAACTCTACATGCAATTGATGGGGCTACATGATAGTCACTTTAATATATCTTCTTGGAAGCCACTTAGTGTTTCCATGAATAATTGTTGCTGGTCTGTTGCACGCCTTCATTTTTTGGTGGGCTACTTCCTGCCTGGTGTGGTTGAAGAATTTTCAGAGGCATGGTTCGTCTTGCGTGCAACTTTTAGTTTGAGTTTCTATTGACACATTACATTTCCTTTTCCTGTAGACCTCTCCTTTTTCATTTTATTATACCTGGGTGTAATAGCAAGGCGTCTATAATCATTTTGTTCAACTATAATCCGATGCAAAAAACTTCTGTTTAGTCCTCATAGTTCATCCATTATATGTTTGCTTTCAAACCAAAGAAATCGGGGGTCCAGGTTCTGATCATGCTCCGATTGAGTCTATGTAGCCGTCCTTGGGTTTTTTTCTATACGCTTGCATCATCTAGGTTCTGACCATGGCACAATCTTGTTTCAAATTTGTTCTCCTATATGTATGCGTTGGGATGATTGATGAGGCGTATTGGTGGAAATAAATCTGAAGCAAATAAGAGCTGCGAGCAACTGGTTGTGCCCCTATCAACCTGCTCAATATTTGTGTTGTTTTCCTGTCAGTCGAATGCCCGCTATTCAGCAAACAGGTATATCCATTTCTTAAATCCCTTTCTCTATTCAACGCCCAGTTAATACGTGGTTAGGAATCAGATAAATTTTACTCATATAATTTCATATATCTACAATACCGTGTCCAGATAGCTTAGAAACCAGCGTTAGAAAGGACCTGATACACATTACAATTATGGACTGTTGATCTACCTGATGCATTTCTTCACGATGGTCGGTTCCCTTTCTCCAGATCTTACATATTTAGTTATGTGAGTTCGGAAGCCAAAACTGATTGAGATCTTTTGTTCTTACTTGCAGATGTTCTGTTATTCAGAGTACTTCAGTTTCCAGTCTCTATATATTAATCAAATTATGGGTTATTTTGAACCTTATAGGCTTTTATATTATGTTCAGTTATGCTTCCATGGGTTTTTCATATGTATTAACAAAAGAACCAGACTACTATTTTGTTTATACTTGAATCAAAGGACGTATAATTAATTTGCTATTATGGAAGGACTGAGTAGGCAGCTAGCTGAATGAGAGGACAATCATGACAAGCAAACCAACACATAAATAGTAATCCCACAATTTTTTACAACTGCATTCCAATGAACTTTGGTATGGATATGCATTTTTATCCTTGGGAGTACTTTGGATTTTAAGTGGGAATCATAGTTCTTTTCTTCTTAACTTTGGTATGGCAAGCAATGCAGGTGATATGCCTAATGGTTGTTGCTGACGCTGAAAAAAACTACTCTTGAAGCACTAGAAGTGCCCTCTCTATGGTGCATCACTCACTGGATCCAGATGGGCAACCTTCCGCTTCAAAATTAGAAGAGCGCATTTTTTGCCTGTTGTCATTGCTTACAAAGAGTAATCTACCATGTCCCTAATATACATACATAATTGTTCCACCATCACAAGATTTCCGTGATATGCATGTGCATAACTTTCTTTACTATGAATTAATTGACATGATGATGACAAGAGGAAAGGCAGGCTGTCATTTCTAAAGGTTGAGATTTTCTGTTTTAAGGAATGGCAACCATCTGTTCCTTGTCTGGCATATGTATTTGCTTTGCCCTCTGTTTTTGATAAGGCAAGGCAGATCAAATAAACACAGTAATCGTTTAATCCTTCACTATATTCTGAAAAAAGCACTATGATTTTCCGTGTCAGGGTAGTACTATGTCAAACTGATGCTTTGTACTACATGTTCTGGTGTATTCCTTGACAATATTAGGCATTTGCATTGTCCTTTGCTTTGTTTGTTCATGCCGCATTAGTTTTTTTAGTTATAGTCGGTTTTATTTCTGATTCGAACTATCATGTTTTCATTTGTTTCTTATAAATTCTTTTTGATAAGATGTTGTCTTCCAGTTGTATATTTGTTCTCTTGATTTCATTTGTTTCTTATGCAAGGGTTCTCAAATTATTTTTGTGGGCAAGATAAAACTTAAAAGGTGATCTGGGACAAGTGGAAGGAGGGAAGCCGCTGTAAGATCGATAATAACTTGTCGACAAGAGCATGTTCGTTCAGACGTTTCCTTACTAAAAGTTATTTATCTGTAGCAAGTGTTTCTATTGGAACTATCAAATCCAAACTCCTAGGTGTCTATGTCAGGATGTAGGACTTTGTCCGGGCAGAGATATCCCCTTTGATCTTTTCGTGAATCCTTTCACACTTCTTTCTATAAAGTGCTGCTGATTGTTCAAAAAACAATATAATTCAAGCTCCTAGAAGAGCTTGTTCATTCAGACCTTTCCTTACATTTTAACTATGACAGTGACCTCTTTTATTTGTCTATGTGACTATCATATGCATAAATAGTTGAAAATGGTGTTCGTATGGCACATTTTTAGCTAATTCTTACCATGCACCTGGATGATTTCTAAAACTTGAAAGATATTAAAGAAAGGCAAATTGTTTCAAAACACTCCATGTTATTCGAATAAGATAACAAAATATGCATGGTGAAGTATATATTTCCAAAGATAAAGTATACTTCATTTTTCATCTTCGAGTGTTTGAATAAGTACCTAAGTGGTTGCTAAAACCTACTTATTTTACAAGTTAAATATTTTGAAAACACTTCAAGTTGAGATGGTACTTGCACTTTCTCAAACATAATGTTACTGAAAAATGCAATATTTTCAACGCGCACATGGTTTGAAATGGGGCTCTGCGTGGAGTTAAATTTGTTACCATATGTGCGGGGAGTTAAATTTGTTACCATATGTGCTTGCCCGCAACTAAAACAACTAAACTATGGATTCTCTTTTCAGTGTGAACATGGATTCACATATCAAATATTTTCAAACACATAACCATATTTTCAATATAGCATGGTTTAACACATGAGCTTTCTACTATCAATATCGAATATGTCCATGCAAAATGAAACCATATTCATCGACAACATGGCTTGAGCGGGTCTCTGCGCCATTTGGCGCAACGGGTCAACTAGTATAAACAAAGAATGAGTTCATTACAGTACCTTATGTGGTGGTTTTCTTTTCTTTCACTAACGGAGCTTATGAGATTTCCTGTTGAGTTTTGTGTTGTGAAGTTTCCAAGTTTTGGGTAAAGATTTGATGGACTATGGAGTAAGGAGTGGCAAAAGCCTAAGCTTGGGGATGCCCATGACACCCCAAAATATTCAAGAATAGCCAAAAGCCTAAGCTTGGGATGCCCCGGGAAGGCATCCCCTCTTTCGTCTTCGTTCATTGGTAACTTTACCTGAAGCTATATTTTTATTCGCCACATGATATGTGTTTTGCTTGGAGTGTCGTGTATTATATTAGTATTATCTTTTTAGTTTAGCACAATCATCCTTGCTGTACACACTTTTTGGGAGAATCCTACTTGATTGAAATTTATTAGAATACTCTATGTGCTTCACTTATATCTTTTGAGCTAGATAATTTTTGCTCTAGTGCCTCACTTATATCTTTTAGAGCATGGCGGTGGATTACTTTTGAAGAAATTGTTGATCTCTCATGCTTCACTTATATTATTTTGAGAGTCTTTTAGAACAGCATGGTATCTGCTATGGTTATAAAATTGGTCCTAGAATGGTAGGCATCCAAGTTGGGTATAATAAAAACTATCATAGAAAGTGAATTGGATGCTATGATCAATTTGATACTTGATAATTGTTTTGAGATATGGAGGTAGTGATATTAAAGTCATGCTAGTTGGGTGATTATGAATTTAAACAATGCTTGTGTTGAAGTTAGCAAGGCCCATAGCATGCACGTATGGTTAAAGTTGTGTAACAAATTTGAAACATGAAGTGTCCTTGGATTGTGCATCCATATGAGTGGCGGTCGGGGACGAGCGATGGTCTTTTCCTACCAATCTATCCCTCTAGGAGCATGCGCGTAGTGCTTGGTTTTTGATGACTTCTAAATTTTTGCAATAAGTATATGAGTTCTTTTGACTAATGTTGAGTCCATGGATTATACACACTTTTACCTTTCCATCATTGCTAGCCTCTTCGGTACCGTGCATTGCCCTTTCTCACCTTGAGAGTTGGTGCAAACTTCGCCGGTGCATCCAAACCCCGTGATATGATACGCTCTATCACACATAAACCTCCTTATATTTTCCTCAAAACAGCCACCATACCTACCTATTTATGGCATTTCCATAGCCATTCCAAGATATATTGCCATGCAACTTTCCACCATTCCGTTTATCATTATGACACGCATTACTATTGTCATATTGCCTTGCATGATCATGTAGTTGACATCGTATTTGTGACAAAGGCACCATGCATAAATTTTCATACATGTTACTCTTGATTCATTGCCCATCCTGGTACACCGCCGGAGGCATTCATATAGTCATATCTTGTTCTAGTTTCAAGTTGTAATTCATATGTTGTAATCAATGAAAGTGTGATGATCATCATTATTTGAGCATTGCCCCAAAAAAGGACAAAAAAAAGGCCAAAGAAAAAAAGGAAAAAAAATAAAAAAAGAGGAAAAAATTAAAAAAATAAAAAATAAAATAAAAGGGGCAATGTTACTATCTCTTTTTCCACACTTGTGCTTCAAAGTAGCACCGTGTCCTTCATATAGTGAGTCTCATATCTTGTGCTTCAAAGTAGCATCATGTTTTTCATATAGTGAGTCTCATATGTTGTCACTTTCATATACTAGTGGTAATTTTTCATTATAGAACTTGACTTGTATATTCCTACGATGGGCTTCCTCAAATGCCCTAGGTCTTCGTGAGCAAGCAAGTTGGATGCACACCCACTAGTTTTCTTTTGTTGAGCATTCATTTATAGCTCTAGTGCACCCGTTGCATGGCAATCCCTACTCCTCATGTTGACATCAATTGATGGGCATCTCCATAGCCCGTTGATTATCCTCGTCAATGTGAGACTTTCTCCTTTTTTTGTCTTCTCCACACAATCCCATCATCATATTCTATTTCACCCATAGTGCTATATCCATGACTCACGCTCATGTATTGCGTGAAGGTTGAAAAAGTTTGAGATTATTTAAGTATGAAACAATTGCTTGGCTTGTCATCGGGGGTTTAGAATATGGGAGCATTTTTGTGTGACGAAAATGAAGCATAGCCTAACTATATGATTTTGTAGGAATGAACTTTCTTTAGCCATGTTATTTTGAGAAGACATGATTGCTTTTATTAGTATGCTTGAAGTATTACTATTTCTTATGTCAATATGAACTTTTATTTTGAATTATTTGGATCTGAACATTCATGCCACAATAAAGAAAATTATATTGAGAATTATGCTAGGTAGCATTCCACATCAAAAATTCTGTTTTTATCATTTACCTACTCGAGGACGAGCAGGAATTAAGCTTGGGGATGCTTGACACGTCTCCAACGTATCTATAACATTTTATTGTTCCATGCTATTATATTACTTGTTTTGGATGTTTATGAGATTTATTTTACACATTTATATCATTTTGGGGACTAACCTACTAACCAGAGGCCCAACCCGTATTGCTGTTTTTTTGCCTATTTTAGTATTTCGAAGAAAAGGAATATCAAACGGAGTCCAAATGGAATTAAACCTTCGGGAGCGTGATTTTTGGAACGAACGTTATCCAGAGGACTAGGAGTGCAAGTCAAGAAGCAATCGAGGCGGCCAGGAGATAGGAGGGCACGCCCACCCCTTCTGGGCGCGCCCCTGTCTCCTGGGCCCCTCGAGCGGCCACCGACGTACTTCTTCCTCCTATATATACCTACGTACCTCGAAAACATCCAGGGAGCCACAGAAACACAATTTCCACCGCTGTAACCTTCTGTATCCGCGAGATTCCATCTTGGAGCCTTCACCGGTGCTCCGGCGGAGGGGGAATTGACCACGGAGGGCTTCTACATCAACACCATAGCCCCTCCGATGAGTTGTGAGTAGTTTACCATAGACCTTCGGGTCCATAATTATTAGTTAGATGACTTCTTCTCTCTTTTTGGATCTCAATACAATGTTCTTCCCCTCTCTTGTGGAGATCTATTCGATGTAAACTCTTTTTGCGGTGTGTTTGTTGAGATTGGAGGAATTGCGGGTTTATGATTAAGTTCATCTATGAGAAATATTTGAATCTTCTCTAAATTCTTTTATGTATGATTGAGTTATCTTTGCAAGTCTCTTCGAATTATTTGTTTGGTTTGGCCTACTAGATTGATCTTTTTTGCCATGGGAGAAGTGCTTAGCTTTGGGTTCAATCTTGCGGTGTCCTTACCCAGTGACAGAAAGGGTTGCAAGGCACGTATTGTATTGTTGCCATCGAGGATAAAAAGATGGGGTTTATATCATATTGCTTGAGTTTATCCCTCTACATCATGTCATCTTTCTTAATGTGTTACTCTGTTCTTATGAACTTAATACTCTAGATGCATGCTGGATGGCGGTCGATGTGTGGAGTAATAGTAGTAGATGCAGGCAGGAGTCGGTCTACTTGTCACGGACGTGATGCATATATACATGATCATGCCTATAATCTCATAATTATTCGCTTTTCTGTCAATTGCTCGACAGTAATTTGTTCACCCATTGTAATACTTATGCTATCTTGAGAGAAGCCACTAGTGAAACCTATGGCCCCCGGGTCTATCTTTTATCATATAAGCTTTCAATCTACTTTTATTTGCATCTTTACTTTTTGCATCTATATTATAAAATACCAAAAATATATTTACCTTATCATACTATCTCTATTAGATCTCACTTTCACAAGTGGCCGTGAAGGGATTGACAACCCCTTTATTGCGTTAGTTGTGAGTTCTTTGTTTGTTTGTGTAGGTGCGTGGGACTTTTGAGGAGCCTCCTACTGGATTGATACATTGGTTCTCAAAAACCGAGGGAAATACTTATGCTACTATTGCTGCATCACCCTTTCCTCTTCAAGGAAAACCAACGCAAGCTCAAGACGTAGCAGGAGGCTTTTCAACCAGTGCCGAGCTGGTCCTTTCAACTTGAGGGGCAGGTATTCGATGGCATGGAAATCATCTCCGCGAGCCATGTGGATGTGAAGAATAAAGTCCTCAATCCAGACCGCATGGTCTGTCGTTCCGTGGTATGCCTCTATATTTACTAATTTAAACCCCTCTGGAAATTCATGATCCAGCACCTCATCGGTGAAGCATAGGGGGTTTGCGGCACCCCTGTATTTGGATATGTCATGGCATGCCTCCGATGGTTGTCGTGTTCAGTGTTGATTCCGAGCTGATATTCGATCAGTATAGTCGTTTTGGTGGCCGTGATCCTGCGCCAAAGCACGCTTCCTAGATCCATAGATGGACCTGGCCATACCGACTTTTTGTCCAAGTGCTCACGTAAATCGTGTGTTGACTTGTGTGCGGCATCATTAGCCGCCCTAGCGCGGCCACGGGGTGGTCGGTCCGGCGGATCGGCCGTATTATTTTTCGGCGGAATGGGCTCTACAGCCTCGTCGTCAAATTCGGGCAACAGCTTGCACTTTGGGTAGCTCTTTGCGTGGCGATCTCCATCGTATTTTTCTTCAGTGTCGAGCACTTTATTCCATCTGCGGTTGAGCGTGTCCTGCGCGGCCTTGAGCCTTTGCTTCTGCTTTTTCAAGCTCCTCGCGGTGGCGATAAGCCTTCTGTGGAGGTTCTCTTGTTCCAAGTGCCTTTCCGGGATGACGAGTGCATCGTCATCCGGACTGTTCTCCTCTTTGGAGACAGGTTTATGAGCTTTATCTCCGCCGTCGCTATGATCGAACAGCGGCCCCGAACTATGTTCGTCATCCCCTGGCTCGTCCTGCTCCATCGCTGGGTCCATGGGGTCGTCGTTGCCTTTGCAGTCAACTAGGGTATTATTCTTTCTTGCGCTGTTATCGATGTTTTTACTGTGGCGGGATTTGGAGCGGCGCCGATGTCGTCACTTTGGTTGCTTCTCAAGAGGATTATCCTCCATTGCATCCGTCCGTTCCTCGCCGTTGTTTTCTTTGGGTGTGTCCATCATGTCTCATATGATGAGGTGGCTGTCCAGCGCCCTATGGGTGGTGGTTCCTGTTCTTCTCCTGCATCATCATCCATACCGTCGATGTCTTCGGAGTCGAAGTCAAGCATGTCGGTTAAGTCATCGACAGTGGCTATTAAGTGGGTGGTGGGTGGGGAACGAATTTCTTTGTCGTCTACTTCCCACTCAAGCCGGACATAGTTCGACCAGGAGTCTCCTGGCAGAGAGAGAGACTTTAATGATTTTAGCATGTCGCCCAAGGGCGAGTGCTGAAAGATATCTGCGGAGGTAAACTCTATGATCGGTGCCCAATCAGATTCAATAGGCGCGGATGCACGTGGTTCGGAGCCTATGGCCGGAGACGAGTCCGCGAGTACGATGACACAGATCTCATTGGAGGTGAAGTCTGTGTTCGGCTCTAACGCCGCTGAGTGTGCGGCCTCCATGGCATGGTCCATCCACCCGTCCTTGGAAGGCACGATCTGCTCCGAATTAAGAGTCGGGCCAGCCGCTGGTGTGATCTTCCGAACACCGTCTGATGGCGGATCTAAGTCATGCTCGTCGTGACTATTCAGCGCACCTGACATGGGCTCGAATCCGTCAAAGATCAAGTCTTCGTGGATGTCGGCGGTGTAGTTCAAGCTTCCGAGCCTGACCTGATGGCTAGGGGTGTAGCTATCGATCTGCTCCAGGTGGCCAAGTGAGTTGGCTCGCAGTATGTAGCCGCCGAATACGAAGATCTGTCCGGGGAGGAAAACCTCACCCTGGACATCGTCATTGCAGCTGATTGAAGGAGCCATCAAGCCTTATCATGATGACACAATGGAACTCTCAATGAAAGCACCAATGTCGGTGTCAAAACCGGCGGATCTCGGGTAGGGGGTCCCGAACTGTGTGTCTAAGGCTAATGGTAACAGGAGGCGGGGGACACAATGTTTACCCAGGTTCAGGCCCTCTCGATGGAGGTAATACCCTACTTCCTGCTTTATTGATCTTGATGATATGAGTATTACAAGAGTTGATCTACCACGAGATCGTAGAGGCTAAACCCTAGAAGCTAGCCTATGATTATGATTGTTCCTGTCCTACGGACTAAACCCTCTGGTTTATATAGACTCCGGAGGGGGCTAGGGTTACACAGAGTCGGTTACACATAAGGAGATCAACATATCCGAATTTCCAAGCTTGCCTTCCACGCAAAGGAGATTCCCACCCGGACACGGGACGAAGTCTTCAATCTTGTATCTTCATAGCCCAACAGTCCGGCCAAAGTATATAGTCCGGCTGTCCGAGGACCCCCTAATCCAGGACTCCCTCAAAGGGGAGTTGGGATTTTTCTATAGTAGTGAGGAAGAAGGGGAGCTGGGGTTTTCTGTAGGAGTGAGGTGAGGAATTTGGGGGTACGAGTGGAGCGAGATTGACGTGATGTGGGTGGGAGTGAGGAGGAAGAAGAGCACCCAGGTTTTTTTGGGGGGGGGGGTGTGCTGGGTGTGAGTAGCGCCTCTCATTCAGTAAATATATGGGCTTTTGAATTGATTTTACTATTTACTAGGGTGGATGGGCTGTTTTGTCTTGGGCCCAGAGAAACAATTACTACTAGTACAGTGGAGACACTCTACAACTACCTAGAAAAACACTTACTACTAGTACAGTTGATACAATACCTCTTCTAGCTCCTCCTAGGTCATTGAAATGTCTTCCTCTACTGAATGCCATTATACTTTTGTTCACCGACATGCGGGCCATGCAGCATGCGGGCCCAAATTCCATCCAGCAAATTAGAAGGCAGTATGCAGGCGAGAGTCACCCCGGTCGTAGCGCGGCAGTAACGAGTCGTCGTATCACAAAATCCCACCTCCCTGCAGTCTAAGTTTGACGGACGAAGCAACCATCATTTCACTCTTTGCTGAATCCCCTTCTCCCTCACCGTCTTCAAGAAAGGCAAAACTCGCATCTGCCATTGTTCTTCTCTCCCAACGAAGGGAAGGTAAGCGGATCCGTGATGTTGGTATATTTTCGTTCAGAGAAAAAAGAACTTTTGCAAAGCAGTAACCAATCCTCACTCTCTTTTTTGTTTCATTGTCATTGCGACTGTGTTTTCCTTTCAGTGGTCTCCTAGTATTCGTCAGTTTCATGATGGACCAAGGAGAACCAAGCAAAATCTACCGATATTGGAGCAGACGCGGGAGGCTGATCCCCACGAGACAGAGAGCTCCAAGAAGATGGAGGCAGCCACCGAGCTGACCCTAGATACGCTCACGGCCACTACTGCGATGGTCAATGCCCCGTTTGAGGTTACAGCCCCCATGGCACTACAGGAGCAGTTCTCCCCCTTCGAGGATGTGCCCCCCCCCCGCCGAGCTGCCCAAGGTGATTTTCTTCTTTGCCGATCTCGATTGTGGTTTTTCATCTAAGTATGTGGTGATGAATAATGCAAAATTTTATTAGCTTCGATGCCATGCTATACATAGTGGTTTAAATAACTTGTGTTTCTTATACTGGAAAGTAATTCAGAATTTGTTTCTGTTTCAATTAAAGCCCTGATGCAGACAAGGATTGTGTGGTTCTACATGTCACTCGCTATGAGGCTGATGACCTGAATATACGCATTGGGAAAACATAGTTCTTAGGCTGTTGGATCCTGGAAACCATTTGCGCTTATACCAATGGAGAGTTTTATTCCAGCCTCACTGTTGTCAGGCGTGTTGTCCAGGATGTACTGAAGCACAAGAAGTTCAAAGCTACTCCTTCGTTTGTGAGGCATACTATTCTTGTCAAGCTTACGCAGGAAGATGACACAACATGACTCCACAAACAAGTTTATGAGTGGCAAGGCCACAAGGTTGTCTTCATGAAGGTTCATAGGATTGAGCTGCTGCCAGACGTCCTCGATGATGTTCATGGCAAGGTCCATCTTGTGTCCAGCCCAAATTAGATCGAGGCATGAAATAGTTGCCCCAGCTAGTGTTTAATAGTAGTTTGGATTGTGTCTAATTATCCGAACCTTGCCTATTATCGAGTCCTCTGGGGCTAGTACTCTGTTTGAATCCGTCTATGGGAACTGCTGCTACTTTTGTGTACCCGTGAATCATGTGAGAACCATCGTAATTATTGCCGAAACAGATGTGTCCTCACTAGTTTTTTCATGAATATGGCATGGTAAGATGTAAGTTGTCACGGTTTATCATACGAGCAGGGTGTGTTTTGATGAAATAGAGTACTCGTTCGAGAACTGTGCACCAACGTATACATAAGTAGTTGTAAACACTGTTGGTGCTACCCCACTTGTAAGAAGTTGTGCAAAACACGACACATTAGCTCAGCTCGCTTCAACACTAGGCTATCGACCAGCTAACAATCAACAATCTGCTGTCTGACATATAAGCAACTATGTATCTTGTTACAGTGGTTCATGCAGTTAATTGAGGCCACAATGTAAATTCCAGACGTTCACACGCTAGTCCAGCGTTCATGTGGAACACTCACATTAAACTCGGCTTCATAAAAAACTTGAAAAGCATAAGTTAAGCAATTTTATACATCTCAATGATTCATAGAACATAACAAACATATACTAGTTCATAGCAAAAGACAAAGTTGTGAGAAGGTTTACAAATCAAGAAAAAATAAGCAAGGCTTCTCTGAGCAAAGGGCCTCCTAGCAGGCTTAAATGAGTTCACTCTGGTTTTTTCTTGTTGCCACCATCCAGGGTTAGGTTCTCTCATTACAGAATAACCAATTATAATTGTGGTCTCAGCTGGAATGCTGAACTGAACTATGCAGTGTACTGACCAGCTGAAATTGTTGTGCATTCCACTAAATTTAAGCACCGCTATTTGAAGAAATAAGCAGACCACAATGCCTCTTGTCCGTGCACCTGTCCAAAAAACCTCCATGCAGCCGTTCCAGCTAGCTCTCGGTCCATGGATGAACTAGTAGAAAGTGCATTCCGGACTAGGATGCAGTTGTTTTCGCTCGTCCCTACACTGCTGAGGGAGTCCTGGACTAAGGGGTCCTCGGACAGCCGGACTATATACTTTGGCCGGACTGTTGGACTATGAAGATACAAGACATAAGACTTTGCACCGTGTCCGGATATGTAGATTCCTTTCTCTGTAACCGACTTTGTGTAACCCTAGCCCCCTCCGGTGTCTATATAAACCGGAGAGTTTAGTCCGTAGGACAACAATGATAACTTCATAGGCTAGCTTCTAGGGTTTAGCCATTACGATCTCGTGGTAGATCAACTCTTGTAATACTCATATTCATCAAGATGAATCAAGCAGGAAGTAGGGTATTACCTCTATAGAGAGGGCCCGAACCTGGGTAAACATTGTGTCCCCCGCCTCATGTTACCATTATCCTTAGACGCACAATTCGGGACCCCCTACCCGAGGTCCGCCGGTTTTGACACCGACATTGGTGCTTTCATTGAGAGTTCCACCATGTCGTCGAAGATAGGCTTGATGGCTCCATCAATCATCTAGAACAATGTAGTCCAAGGGGAGATTCTCCTCCCAGGATAGATCTTCATATTCGGTGGCTTCACACTGCGGGCCAACTCACTTGGCCATCTAGAGCAGATCGATAGCTACGCCCCTGGCCATCAGGTTAGATTCGTAAGCCTGAATTTTGTGGCCGATATCCATGGAGACTTGATCTTCGACGGGTTTGAGCCCATGACGGCTGTCCCCGTCTACCACGATGAACATGACCTAGATCTACCATCGGGCCACACACAGGAGATAGCTCTTGTGGCCGCCCTGGCCCTAGAGCTGGAGCGGACCGCGTAGTCCGAAGGCAGGAAGCTTAACCCCGCCATGGAGGCCACAGACTCAGTGGCGCTCGAGCCACACACAGACCCAACATCAAGCCAGGCTTGTGTTACCGGAACCTCAGACTCGTTCCCGGCCATGGGTTCTGGACCGCGTGCATCCGCATCCATCGAACCTGATTGGGCGCCGGTCTTGGAGTTCAGCTCCGCGGATATCTTCCAGCACTCGCCTCTAGGGGATGTGCTAAACTCATTGAAATCCCTCTCCTTGTCAGGAAACTCTCGGCCGAACTATGTCCGGCTCAAGTGGGAAGCGGACGACGAAGAATTTTATGTCCCACCCACCACCAACTTTATAGCCATCGTCGATGACTTGACCGACATGATCGACTACGACTCATCGACGGTATGGACGACGATGCCGGAGAGGATCTGGAACCACTACCTACAGAGCGTTGGACAGCTACATTGTCATACGACATTTACATGGTGGACACACCTAAGGAGAATGAGGCCGACGGCAATAATAGCAAGCCTGTTGATGAACCTCCCAAACGCCGGCGTCCTAAACACCGACCTCGATATGGCAAACGGAAAAACAACAACATTGTCTGAACCAAGCCGAGTACCCAGCGTTGGAGCAGGGCGTGCAAGAGGATGGCAAACATAGTCCGGAAACACTATCTGACCATAGCGACGCTGAAGATAGCAATTACCAACCCGCCTCTGAAGAGGAGGTCAGCCTGGGCGTCGACGAGTTTGTCATCCCAGAAAAACCATTAGAACAAGAACGCCTCCACCAGAGGCTCATCACCACCGCAAGGAGCCTAAAGAAGCAGAAGTAGCGGCTTAAAGCCGCACAGGATATGCTCAATGACAAGTGGAACAAAGTGCTAGACGCTGAGGAAAAATACGGCGGTAATCGCCAAACAAAGAGCTATACGCAAACTGCTGCCCAAATTCGACGACGAGGCTATCGCACCTATACCGCCGAAGAACAATACAGCCGACTGGCCGGACCGACCACCTCGCGTCGCAATAGAGCGGCAAGCCATGCCGTACACAAGCCCGCGCCCCCTCCCCACAAAGGAAGGAAGGTTGTACCCCAGGACCAGAAACATGATCTACGTGAGGACCTGGACAAAAAAGCTGGCAAAACCAGGTCCATCTATGGATCTAGGGAGCGTGCTCCTACATGGAATCACGATTATCAAACAAAATACACCGACCATTTACCTGTTGGGAACCAATACCACACATTGCAGCTGTCGGAACCAACCCCCGACATAGCCAGATACAGGGGCGCCGCACACCTCCTGTGCTTCACCGATGAGGTACTGGAACACGACTTTCCAGAGGGTTCAAACCCATAAACATCGAGGCGTATGATGGAATGACGGACCCGGCGGTTTGGATAGAAGACATTATTCTTCACATCCACATGGCACGTGGAGATGATCTCCACGCCATCAAATATTTACACCTCAAGCTAAAAGGACCAGCTCGGCACTGGCTAAAAAGCCTCCCTGAAAATTCTATAGGAAGCTGGGAGGAACTTGGGGATGCTTTTTGGGCCAGTTTCCAAGGGACCTATGTCCGGCCCCCGGATGCAGACGATCTGAGTCACATAATCCAGCAACCCGGAGAATCAACCCGTAAACTTTGGAACCGGTTTCTCACTAAGAAGAACCAAATCGCCGACTGTACGGACGCCGAAGCCTTACGGCCTTCAAACATAGTGTTCGGGACGAATGGCTAGCCAGACACCTCAGCCAGGAAAAGCCAAGGACAATGGCCGCCTTAACTACACTTATGACCCGCTTTTGCGCGAGCGAAGACAACTGGTTAGCCCGTAGTAGCACCAGCGACCCCGGCACATCTGAAGTCAGGGACGGTAATGGAAAACCATGATGCAACAAAAATAAACGTCAGAATAATGAAGAAAGCCTAGACAATACAACGATCAACACCGGATTCCAGGGCTCTAGACCCGGTCAACGGAAGAACCCATTTAAAGGCAACAAAGACAGTCCATCCAACCTGGATAAAATTCTGGACAGGCCCTGTCAGATTGACGACACTCCCGACAAACCAGCCAATCACACCAACAGAGAATGTTGGGTCTTCAAGCAGGCCGGCAAATTAAACGCCGAAAACAAAGGGAAAGGACCTCAGAGCGAAGACGAGGACGAATCTTGCCAGCTGAACACGGGGGGACAGAAGAAATTTCCAGCATAGATCAAAATAGTGAACATGATCTACATCACTCATATCTCGAAGAGGGAGCGCAAGCACGCACTTCGAGATGTCTATGCTATCGAGCCCGTCGCCCCAAAGTTCAACCCATGGTCGGCCTGTCCGATCACCTTTGATTGCAGGGATCATCCGACTAGTATCCATCACGGGGGTTTGGCTGCCCTAGTGCTCAACCCAATAATCGACGGATACCACCTCACTCGAGTCCTCATGGACGGCGGCAACAGGCTCAATCTGATATATCAGGACACTGTCCGCAAGATGGGGATAGACCCGTCAAGAATCAAGCCAAGCGGCACTACCTTTAAAGGAGTTATACCGAGCGTAGAAGCCCGCTGTACAGGCTCTCTAACATTGGATGTTGTATTCGGCTCTCCGGACAACTTCCAAAGCGAAAAATTAATCTTCGACATTGCTCCGTTTCGAAGCGGCTATCACACACTACTCGGAAGAACAACCTTCGCCCGTTTTAATGCAGTCCCGCATTATGCCTATCTAAAACTCAAAATGCCTGGACCTCGTGGTGTCATTATGGTCAGTGGAAATATGGAGCGCTCGCTTTGCATAGAGGAATACACTGCGGCTTTAGCAGTCGAAGCACAAAACGACCCATTCAAGCTGAATAGCTCATCGGTCGTTAAGACCGCAGACACATCTAAACGTGTACGACGCACATCCTAGTGCGGCAGCTCAGATAAACCTGATCTCGATTAGCAGCTACGCCCCCATCGACCGTCCCATATAGAGATACATTCGAAATTCCTTGGGCGGCTTCGGGGGCACTTTGCACACAAAAGCTTCATAGTTCGGCTCGACCCTATTCGGACCTTAGAAGTTATCCTTAACGGTTCATTACAACGGACCGGCTCTACTTACGGCCACACCAGATTCTTTCACCTGGTCTTCCTTTTTCTTTTTTCTTTTTTCTTTACAGATGGCCATCATACTATACCCTTCCAAGGACACTTCGCAACGGAGAAAAAGGCGCAGACGTGCAGCAAGGCCCCGCATTAAGGTTTCTTTTTCAGATTAAGACCCATGCGCAAACCTTTTTTTATCTCTTATTGTTTTATACTTTCGTGGCATGTAAAATGTCCAAGGGAGATACCGGCATTATCTGTAAACATACGGCTCGCCGTACTAAAGTGGATGTTATATAAGCAGCCCGGCTAGTATTGTGTTTTGAGATTTATACTCTCACCACCCACGCTCTTTCCCCACGTCAGATTGCCACGTGTGCCTTGATACAATGGGTTTATCACCAGGGGCTGTATTCAGCCCGGTGTATATTGTAAAGTCCGAACACCTATAGGGAGTGTTCGGCATCGTGAGTTTGGCCTGATATGCATCAGCTCCGAATCATGTCTTTGGTCAATAGTTGGGTTGCCCGGCTCCTGTGCTTACTACCTTACGTTCCGCTATATTGGCTAGGGAAGTAAAGGGAGAACTACTGCGATTGTGTCCTGACTAGCCCGGATGAGCACCTCAGTAGAGAAAGCCGAAAACTGACTGTCATGATGCGGTGAGAGCTAGTCAACCACTCGATGACTCATCAGAATCTTCGCGATTCCCTTCGTGTTAAGCGAAGGACCGTCCTTCTGGTCACGTATGTATACGCACCGTATTTGAATAACCACGGACATACCAGGGGCTATATAGTAGCCCCACTGTCAAACTCATATGGCTAAGTGAAAGTGTTAAAGCTCTATAGTTCGATTGCCTAGTTTGCCGCACTAACACCTCCTTAACGGACCAAGACGTTGGGTCAAGTGTGATCAAGTGCTTTTCCAAACACCCCCGTGTTATACGCGAGGGGGCTGAAGCCGACGACCAAAACTTTTCGGGGAGAAGTATAAAAACATAGCCTTAAACATATCATAATATTGTTGTTACAATTATGATACACTTTACTCGAACATAATATTCTTCGAGCACTGACCCTCTATCAAGCGGGCACCCTCTAGGACATCTTCAAAGTAGTGTTCTGGCATGTTAAGGTCCTTGACTTTGGGTGGACTCTGCGCTGCAACATCAGTAGCCGTCATCTATGCCCAGTATATCTTGACACGGGCAAGGGCCATCCGTGCAACTTATATGCATGTTGACCGCTTCACAGCATCGATATGTGGCACCGCATTAACAAGTTGCTGCACCAAACCGAAATAACTATTCGGAATGGGTTCGTTCGGCCACAGCCGGGCTATGACGTCCTTCATGGCAGCGCCGGACATCCTGTGGAGCTCGTCCAACTGGGCCATATGTTCATTCAACAGTGGATGCTTTGGCGTGTCACATTGTGACCAAAATAGCTTTTCCGTCTCATGTGCTTCTTGCGCGTGGAAAAATTGATTCACATCGGCAGCACTCTTCGGAAGATCCATAAAGGAGTCCAGAGAACTCCACTATTGATTCAGCGACGCATACTTAGGATCGCCAAACTTAGTTTGCAATAAAAAGGGCTTACCAGCCATGATCTCCCCACCTTGTCAGATTTCTTCCCGAGCTGCTCTAGACTCAGACCGAGCTTCTTTCGCCTCTTCTAAAGCCTTGTCCAGATCGGCTCCTTTGGCTTTGTTATCTTTCTCAAGAATTTTGCATCGGCTAGTGGCGTTCTCCAGCTCAAGTGACATGGTGGATATCCTCTCCTCGCACTGAAGCCGAGCGGTCTGTTATAGTTTCAATTCGGCGGCTGTATTTTTGGCAGCCGCATTACTCATCCTCGCTTGCTCCTTGGCACGGGCAAGTTCCGTCCGAAAGGTCTCCACTGCGGCGGCACTATCTGAAGTAATGCATATAATTTTTTTTAGTATCACGCTCATCTCACAATACTAGCATGTACTGAGTGCCCTAGAGACATACCTTGCACCTCGTCGAGCCGCTTGTTCATAAGTGTGATATCATCATCCGCCATATCAACTTTCTGCTTCAAATGTGCTACCTCGATAGCTTGGGTACTCCCCACGGATGTAACCACCTGTGTTTCAAATAACCATATCATTTCCTGAGCATCTATTTTTGATCCTCTGATCACATTCCTTTGGATGTTAACTAGAGTCTCAGGGGCTACTATCTATACACAGGTGCATTTCGCAGTTACAATACAATTGAAATTACACTACGTACCTCGAAGCCTCTTAGTAGGCTAGAAAAGGCTTCATTCAATCCGCTTTTCGCGGACCGAACTCTTTCTAACACCGTACCCATTAAGGTACGATGTTCCTCTGAGACAAAGGCATGTTACAAAATGTCCATCAATGTATCCGGCGTCCCTTGGACATCTAATAGTCCGGGACTTTTGTTGTTCCCTATAGGGGCCGCACACCCCAGACCCTGGGCAGCCGAAGTATTACCTTTGGCCCCGGTCCTCACTGTCTCTTGCGCCACTTGCATATCAGGAAAGATCCTCCGGGACGATACCTCGACGTCGTCTGCCTTAGCAGGCGGGGAGATCTATGGAGGCGTCTCGCTCTCCATCATATCTGGAAGTAGATCCCCCAAAGAGGAGGACTGTTGAGGAGGGCTGCGGGCCGGACTGCAAACATGAGTTTAAAACATTACCCTTATAGCCGGTAAACAACGGGACGTGTTTAAAATACCTGGATTCACTGACGATGCGGCTGAGGGCCCATATTTATGGGGTGATTGCGTGTCGGCGGCATCCCCTGACTGGGATACCTTCCCCCGCTTAGAAGCTTCTATTTCTAAGTCCTCGGAGGCGGCTTCTTCCCTTGAGGAGAAGGGGTGTCAGTTTGCTCTTCCCTTCCACCTTTGGAAGTGGAAGTTCCAATCTCCCCGGAAAAATTGCCTGGTGTGCTTCCAAAAGGGGAGCCGCCTTGAGCCTTTTTGTCCTCCTCCTTATCTTCCCCCACCGGCTCTTGATACGACACCAGAGCCAACATCCTTGTTTAACGGATCGGCAGTATCCTCGGGAAGTGGAGCCGAACACATGATTCTTTCCGCCTTCTTTAGCCAGCCCTGGCCGGATAGAGTTTTATCAGTACATTGTCATGAATAATTTGATTAGATCGTGTTTGGGGGTTGAGTACTTACCGGAGTATCTGGATGGTTGCAGTCAAGACCGATGTTTTCTGTAGTATCCAGCCACCATTTTCGTGCAGCGAAGAACAACCTCCACATCTCCCTGAGCATCATGCCGGAGAGGTGCTGAAGAGTCCGTTAACCTTCTGGATTAAACTCCCACATACAGAGAGGGCGTCGCTGACAGGGGAGGATCCGGCGGACTAACATTACTTGGATTACGTCGATGAGACCGGTGCCCTTCTCAATAAGGTTCCGGATGCGGCTTTGCAGTGTCCGCACTTCATCTATAGATCCCCAGTCCAGCCCCTTGTTAATCCACGATGCGAGCTGTGGCGGAGGTCCGGACCGAAATACAGGAGCGGCTACCCGCTTTGTACCACGGGGTTCGGTGATGTAAAACCTCTCCCGTTGCCATAAGTCAGAAGATTCTGCAAAGGAGCCCTTTGTCCAAGTGGAGTTGATAAGCTTGCTTATTGAAGCACCTCCGCACTCTGCTTGTCACCCGTCGATTATCTTCGGTTTCACATTAAAGGTCTTAAGCCATAAGCCGAAGTGTGGGGAAATACGGAGGAAGGCCTCGCATGTGGTGATGAACGCCGAGATGTGGAGAAAGGAGTCCGGGGCTAGATCGTGGAAATCCAGCCTATAATAAAACATGACCCCTCGAACAAAGGGATGGAGTGCAAACCCAAGACTCAAAGGAAGAGAGAGATAAACATGACCCTCTCATTGGATCTGGGAGTAGGAATAACCTGCCCTTCAGCAAGAAGCCTGTGGTAGATCTCCGCAGTCAAGTATCTTGCCTCCCTAAGCTTCGAGATGTCCTTATCTATGATAGAAGAGGCCATCCACCGGCCATAAAGGTTGTGTTCGGACATGGCTGGAAACTCGAAGCGACCGGATTGACCCTTGGGTGTTGGAACTCGAGGTGGGAGGGGGAGGAAGGGACTAGTGTAGAAGAAAAAGACAGGCCCTGGCCTCTTTATAGAGGTGACGGATATCAAACATCCCCTACGTGGCCTTAAAATATGCCTATTCCCAAGGAATCATACCAACGGAACGGTTGGGTTACCCACGCTCGTGTTGATGAGATTCCCATAATAAGGGGACACGATCTCTGCTTCGGCAAGATGTGCCAATAAGACCGCCTCGTGAAACATGTAGTAGGCCGGAAAACGGTTCAGAATAATGGCCGGGAGATGACGTAGTGTCATGTACTAAAAATCATCAGCGGATTGGACTCGTGAAATATTATACTCTATACGGTTGCGTGTGATACTTGTTTTGCAGAGCCGAACACGCTTCCTATGTTCGGAAGACTATGTTGGAGTATTCGGAGAAGGAACCTGCCTTGCAATGCCGAAGACAATCTGCGCTACGGACTCATCGTCATTGAAGCCTAGTTCAGTGGCTACTGAGGGAGTCCTGGACTAAGGGGTCCTTAGACAGCCGGACTATGTACTTTGGCCGGACTGTTGGACTATGAAGATACAAGACAGAAGACTTTGTCCCCTGTCCGGATGGGACACTCCTTTGTGTGGAAGGCAAGCTTGGTGATTTAGATATGTAGATTCCTTTCTCTGTAACCGACTTTGTGTAACCCTAGCCCCCTCCGGTGTCTATATAAACCGGAGGGTTTAGTCCGTAGGACAACAATGATAACTTCATAGGCTAGCTTCTAGGGCTTAGCCATTACGATCTCGTGGTAGATCAACTCTTGTACTACTCATATTCATCAAGATCAATCAAGCAAGAAGTATGGTATTACCTCCATAGAGAGGGCCCGAACCTGGGTAAACATTGTGTCCCCCGCCTCCTGTTACCATTAGCCTTAGACGCACAGTTCGGGACCCCCTACCCGAGATCCGCGGGTTTTGACACCGACAACTGCAATCAGGAAGTAAAACGTACAAATCAACTTCTTTTAGATTGCGTTGATCATTCTACCTAGTAACTACCAATGTAGGAATACTTGGAAGACGGGTGGTTAGACGATGGCAGCAAGGGATAGCCATCTCATTTTGTCCAGTTCTACTAAAACAGAGGTGTGTGCTTTTGATTGCGCGGATAGAAATGATACGGAGACAGACATCCTGAGACGATATGGATACAGACATCCCTGTTTGCACAAATATGAATTATGGTTATTTAAACAGTGACAGATATTTGCAACGGCGTATGGTTACTAGCAGCATCTATTGTGTTATAATTGGCACTAGATTGACAGTATGAAAGTGCCCTTAAGTAAGTAGCATCACATCACATCAACACTACCACTAGATTAACATGCAGAACAATAACATTAGTATTACTGTCATGGGAGTAGCACATGATCAGTAAATGTGCAATCAAATTTGTGCAATTCCACTGGGATGAAGCAATGTTAGCGGTGTGAGATTTAAGTGTAACTGCAAAAACACAATTCATGGGAAATAAAGCAAGACGGAAGCACTTCATAAAATGGTGGTGGCATTGCTTCAATTTATCGACGACACTAGACCATTACTTATAGTGACATTTGGTGGCATTGCTTAATGCTTCATGTGATTTTACATTAACGATAGCGATATGGGCGTAGGGACAGCAGGGGCATAAAGTGGTGAGGCGGATGTGGTTGCCGAGAGCGGCAAACACTTAGGCAGCATGTCTGCATTTGTCCCATTTTTTATCTCCTCAGCGACATTTTCCTATGTGAGCACATGAAATCTAGACCTGCTCATTCTCATTTACATTGTCCCCCAACACCCATCACTTTCTTTCCTTTTTCAACCAAGAGATAGGTCCACTTCCCCCACCCTTCGCCATCCACCATGATTTCTTCGTCTTTTCAACAAAGAGACCGGTTGGGTAGCCAGTATCTACTACTTTCCCCCGTTTCCTCTTAGAACCAAGTCCTAGATTCATGCTACAACTTTCCAACTTTCTTCCCTGTTTGAACCAACTCTTAGAGTCGACTGTATGAACTAGCTTTACCTCTAATAATAGTAAAAGTCTAGATGGATTTGGAACAGTGGATGGAAGTAGAAAAAGATCCACAAGAAGCCAAGTGGGGAGCTGGGGCACTAGAGCAAGGCAGGTTTTGAAGGAATATATACCTGAGAGTCGTCGGCATGTGGCAAAGAAGACGTAGGGAGGCCGCATCTTGGCCACAATACCGCAGGGAGGAAGAAGGGGTTGGAGGCCCTCTCGAGCCGGTGCTCTCTCGGAGAGAACGGCGCGGCCGCCAATCGGGACGCACGGGCAGCCGTTGGTCTCCTCCCTCACCGTTGACGACAGCGTGAATGATGCACCTACACCCCTGCCCCGGTCGAGGTTGTCCGGCCGGATTTGTGACCAGCCATGAGCTGAGAGAGAGAGAGAGTGTGTGGCCACCTATGTCTTGCTTAGATTTGGAGAGCATGAGAGAGTGAATGAGAGGAACCCTAGTAAAGCAAGCGCTAAGGCTCTTGCTTATATATATAGTGGAGTGATTTTGGTGTACCGACTTCAAAAAAATGCGCTCCTACGTGTACCCGAGTGGGTGTGAGAGAACTAGTGCGAGCGTGCACCACTTCTCTTCGTGAGAGTACAATATACTACGCCCAAAGAACGTTTGCCACAAGAGTAATAGTATAAGTGTGTGACGTGTGAGCTAAAATAAAATGTGCGTGACGTCTTTTGTTTTTTAGAAGTTCTGAGGGTAGGGTGTGAAGAGCACATATGTGCGTGACGTCTACCTGCAGATAGACGGTGGGTGCAAGAGGACTCGGGAGAGTCGTGACTCGTATGGGTGCGTGTGCGTGAGAGAGAGGGGGGCACGTATCAATGCAATGCATGTGTCCGTAAATCATTATCCGACAAACGTTCGCCACAAGCCTTTTCCTGACGAACGTCGTAAGAACCGTTAGATATGCATCCGACAGTGTCAGATTTGCCATGTCATTTAAGAGAACAACCACTCCTCCTACACACAAATCTTCCACGTGAGTGTTAGCAACTGCTGTATGCTCCCTCCGTTCCAAAATGCAGTGCATATAGCTTTATTGAAAATTTAAACCTCGCAAAGTTTTACCGAGTTTTCATGTACCAAATTGCACATGTAGAATACCCTGTATATATCATTTCATTCATCTTCGAGAGGTAACTATAAAGATGGGGGAGGAGTCTACAAAGAAAGACCATCATATCACCTTTAGCAATTTCAACCATCCTTTGGTGTGGAGGAATATCATAGGAACTCTATATGATATGATTTTTATAGGATTTTTTCCTTTAGAGCCAATTGGTTCATAGGAATAGATTCATATACTCCACATTTCAAAGGAAATAAACATGATATCTTTTCTATAGCTTTAGAGCCACTTGGTTCATATGAATGGATTCCTATAGTCCCATAATTTCAAAGGAAAATAAACATTAGCGTATATTCAATACAAAAGTTCCTATGATATGAACCAAATTACATCTCTTTTCTAATCCCTCCTCATAGGAATTGAGATACATGTCATCTCTAGATTCAATAGAAAAGTTCCTATGATGTGAACCAAATGACATCTCTTTTCCAACCCCTACTCATAGGAATTGAGATACTCCATATCATCTCTTTCCCTACAACTTCCATGTATACATCTTCTATTCCTAAATAGCTAGTACAACCCACTAGTAGATTCTTCCAAGACATGCAACTATGGCACAAGAACTCTATAGTGTGTGAATAACTTTGAAAGATGGTCGCAGGATGAAGCTAATCTGACAGCGCAGAGATGGCAAATCCGAGCACTACTGACCGTTTGATATCATCAACATCCCACCAGATCTGCCACATGTACAATTTAGAAGACTCTATGGTTGAACTTAAGCATAATGCACAAACCTCAAAACACAAGCACTTCTCATTTGTTCTAGAATCTTCTGTATCATAATTTATTTATTTTTCTAAATGAATTGCCATTATTTGTTTTTTACTTTATGCTGTACAATGCACAACCCCATGAATCTTAACATTTTTATAAAACTAATTGATTTTGAATGAGATGAACTATAAGAACTAAATGAACATCTACATCATGCATATATGACTCAAAGCTTTACATGCTATAGTGTGTATTTATTCATAATTTGGTTTCGAAATCTCATGCATTCAATGCATGTGTACCTTACTAGTTTTGAGTAGAGTAGAAAATTTCACACGACCCCGGGTATATCAAAATGCAGGGCCCATGCATCATTGCCTTTTGGTCGAACCTACGTCCACAATTTTTTGTACGTACTATATCTCCACTCATCCCCGAACCCAAAATGCTGCCTTGTTCCCGTAAAACCAAGCGACCGACACATATTTAAGGTGTCGACTCGAACTCAATCCCTCTCCCATTTACTACGACATGGCCCCACACGCTGTAGTACTCCTACAAACCCTACTGCCGCACTCATCATCGGTTTTCTTCAAGAGGACGAGGGAGAAGCCGATTTGTAGTGGAGGCGCTTTCAAAAAAAGGATCTAGTGGAGATCCCTACCCTAGGGTGCCCTAGGTAGCTGCCGCACGCATCATTGTTTTCTCTTTTCTTTATGCTCTTGGGCCCTAGAGTGAAATGATGGTTGCTTTGTCCGTCCAGCTTAATGCGGGAAAGGTGGGGCTTTGTGATTTGACTCCTCATCGCTCATTTTCTACTACTGCGGCGCTACAACCTGGGTGCCTCCAATTCCAACCGCTGCTCCGACCTGTAATTTGGTGCATCGCACGTGGAACAAGATGGTGGATGAGCCACATGTCGGCCAAAGGGGTCCTGTTAAGTGTGTCGCCATTTCGTGTGCGGGATGACCCTGCTTGAGTTGCTACGCCAACACGACAGGAGCAGCCTAGCACTTGGTTTGGCTCCTTGGTGAATCCTGACTATATTGATCTAAAAAGATACATACTGAACTACCCTCTCCGTCTTGTTTTTTTAGGTGTCTCTGTTTATAGGGCGTGCACGTAGTTCTAGGTCATCCATTTGACTAACTAAATATGAGTTACTATGTCACAAAAAGTATATCATTGGATTCTTAAGCGGATGTAGTTTCTAAACATATAGTATTTAAAAGTTGAAGGCGGGGCAGTTTCGCCTAGTCGGTTCGACAGAGACACCAGAAGATGAGGGAGTAGGCTGCTGCAAACGTAGGGCTGTGTCATTTGACAGCGAGTTACTACTAGACAGGTGGGGCCCCGTGATTTGACTTGCCATTATCATTTTAACTGCAGCGCTACGACCGGCGTGAGTCTCCTGATTCCTGACCACCTCCATACAGGTGCATGTCCCAATGCTCCACCATATATGTAGAGGCTGGCTCTTGAATGAGAGCCCACTTCTCCACTTTTTCCTTGCCTCTTTCCTCCACATATGCAAAAATGCCATGTAAAGTGGGCTTATAGCCCACTATTGTACTTACTTGCTCCTACAGGTGCTAAGCGTGCCACATAGGCATAAAGTTTGATGTGGCAAGTTAATTAAGAAGAGAGAGACTAGTTTGGTGACCCAAGGAAGAAATGGTGCTAAGCGTGTGTACCTAGGTGAAAAGACAATTTTGAGTCTACAGCTAATTAAATGAAGCAAACTTAGCAACAAAACTAAGCACCTATGCATTGGGGACTTGATTGCTAAGCCATTTAATGCCCTTAACACCTCATCTAAGCACCATTTCATTGGAAGAGGTCACTCCTTGGCAAATGCAATAAATACTACGAAGAAAGAGATAGAGAGAAGTAAAAAAATACACTTATAGCCAACCTTATAGCTAACCTTGTTGTAGTATGAGTGACTAAGTGATGACTATGTATGACATGCCAACATCATATAGCCTAACGCACCGTGTTAAATCTCCAAGGGCGCGACCGTGCGAGCGACGCGACGGTCGTGGTAGGCGCGACCATGATACGGGCTGCTGGCAGCCCTTGGATCTGAGATCGAATGGTCCCATGCTAAGTTGCTGAAAATTTGCAGAATAACCCTCCATGAAAGGATATTCACCCATAGGTCTAGAATCACGGTATACAACCATTTGATCTCAGATCCAAGGGCTCTTGGAAGCCCGTATCATGGGATAATAGAAAGCCACTACCCTGTCATTCGCACGCTGGCAATTCGCTCCTACTTGTCCTCGCACGTCCTTTAATATTACGGTGGTTCGCTCCTAGTCGTCCCATCCTTTCACATTACGGCAGTTCCACTAATCCTAACCCTCCTCCCAAATCCATGGCGTCCCAAATCTCCATGATCGGCAGTGAGTACAAGGTTAGAACCATCACCGGTGATGAGTTCGACGTCATCTACACCCGTTCTTCTGTGACGGTGAAAGGATGCCTTGCTCGCTTCAGACGCATGTTCCAAACTCAAATTATGAGTGGGTCGCTGGGCTAGATGTTGAGTACACCACAGTCCTGGGACGAGAAAAGGATCTAAAGGAGGAAGAGAGGAAGAAGCCCGCCGTGATCCAGGTTTGTGTGCATGACTTATGCCTAGTCTACCACATATGCCATGCCGACGTTGAATGCCAGGATTTTAAGAACTTCCTCAAGAGTGACCTAGTCAAATTCGTTACTATAGACTTTACGAACGACAAAAGAGTCCTGGGTCGGATAGGCCTCGTTGTAGGCAACCCCTTCGACCTCCAGAAGAATCAGCTGCTGCCCTCCAGTGGTCAGCCTTCAATGCTGACCCTGGCAGGAGCCATGGTTCATCCTTCGTATGGTAAACTGGAGAAACCTCATTACACGTTTCATCGTCATGCATGGCAGTGGAATGTACTAGATATAGACCACATCCACTATGCTGCAATGGATGGCTACCTTTGTTTCGATATCTACAAGGGTTGGATGAACAGCAAGAGCCAAGTGTGCGGTTCAAGCAAAGAAGTATCGGCCAAGAGGAAGAGGGACAAGGACAAAGTCGAGGACGTGGATGAGGACTCTGAGTAAGGTGGCATTGTCGTTGCTCATGGTGGTTCTAATGCAGTGTCTACCGAATTAATTGCATAGTTTAATTTCAGGTGTGCTTAGTTTAATTTGAGGGGTGTGTTGTGCTGAGCCCCCAGCAGAACTATGTTATGTTTCTTCTCGTTACTTTAACTCTTCAGTACGTACATACTAGTATTTCTTTAATACTAGAATTAAGCACCCCATTTAAGCATGTACTAGCTTTTTTAATAGTACTATATGCATAATTTGGCGACGAGCGCTCTCTATATGTACCACCTTTTTTTTAATTTCATGTTTTGCTCCATGGCGCAATCCATCGATACTACTACTGTACAAAAGTATACATTTTTTAAAAGGCTAGAGTATTGTTCATCACATATATAGCTAGTTAAATTCTCAACCTAGAACGACGTGCATGCCATGTAAATCGATACACAGAAAGTATAGTAAAAATGAGGTGATTTTACCGAGCGATCGGCGGGGGAGCATGACATGTCATGCGGTCCCACGTGTCATGATGTACCAAGGCGATGCGCGTGTCCCTCTTGAGGCAGAAGCAATACTACGTGCTTTGAGATGATGGCGAACCAAAGTGTGAAATAATGGTTGCTTCATCCATCTAGGAAGGTGCGGCATTGTGATTTGACGTCTCATTGCTCATTACTAGTTGATACGTCTCCAACATATCTATAATTTATGAAGCATTCATGCTATTATATTATCTGTTTTGGATGTTTACGGGCTTTATTATACACTTTCATATTATTTTTGGGACTAACCTATTAACCGGAGGCCCAGCCCATATTGTTGTTTTCTTGCCTATTTCAGTGTTTCGAAGAAAAGGAATATCAAACAGAGTCCAAATGGAATGAAACCTTCGGGAAAGTTATTTTTGGAACGGAAGCAACCGATGGGACTTGGAGTGCACGTAAGGCAAGCTTCGAGGTGGCCACGAGGCAGGGAGGCGTGCCCACCTCACCTGGGCGCGCCTCCCACCCTCGTGGGCCCCTCGTGGCTCCCTTGACTGACTTCTTTCGCCTATATATCTCCATATACCCTAAAAACACCGGGGAGAAGATAGATCGGGAGTTCCGCCGCCGCAAGCCTCTGTAGCCACCAAAAACCTCTCGGGAGCCCTTTCCGGCACCCTCCCGGAGGGGGAACCCATCACCGGTGGCCATCTTCATCATCCCGACGCTCTCCATGACGAGGATGGAGCAGTTCACCCTCGGGGCTGAGGGTATGTACCAGTAGCTATGTGTCTGATCTCTCTCTCTCTCTCTCTCTCTCTCTCGTGTTCTCTCTATGGCACGATCTTGATGTATCACGAGCTTTGCTATTATAGTTGGATCTTATGATGTTTCTCCCCCTCTACTCTCTTGTAATGAATTGAGTTTTCCTCTTGAAGTTATCTTATCGGATTGAGTCTTTAAGGATTTGAGAACACTTGATGTATGTCTTGCCATGCTTATCTGTGGTGACAATGGGATATTCACGTGATCCACTTGATGTATGTTTTGGTGATCAACTTGCGGGTTCCGACCCATGGAACCTATGCATAGGGGTTTACACACGTTTTCATCTTGACTCTCCGATAGAAACTTTGGGGCACTCTTTGAAGTACTTTGTGTTGGTTGAATAGATGAATCTGAGATTGTGTGATGCATATCGTATAATCATGCCCACGGATACTTGAGGTGACAATGGAGTATCTAGGTGACATTAGGGTTTTGGTTGATTTGTGTCTTAAGGTGTTATTCTAGTATGAACTCTATGATAGATTGAACGGAAAGAATAGCTTCATGTTATTTTACTACGGACTCTTGAACAGATATAACAGAAAGGATAACTTTGAGGTGGTTTCGTACCCTACCATAATCTCTTCATTTGTTCTCCGCTATTAGTGGCTTTGGAGTGACTCTTTGTTGCATGTTGAGGGGTTGTTATATGATCTATCTATGTTATTATTGTTGAGAGAACTTGCACTAGTGAAAGTATGAACCTTATGCCTTGTTTCCTACCATTGCAATACCGTTTACGCTCACTTTTACCATTAGTTACCTTGCTGTTTTTATTATTTCAGATCACAAATACCTATATCTACCATCCATATTGCACTTGTATCACCATCTCTTCGCCGAACTAGTGCACCTATACAATTTACCATTGTATTGGATGTGTTGGGGACACAAGAGACTCTTTGTTATTTAGTTGCAGGGTTGTTTGAGAGAGACCATCTTCATCCTACGCCTCCCACGGATTGATAAACCTTAGGTCATCCAGTTGAGGGAAATTTTCTACTGTCCTACAAACCTCTGCACTTGGAGGGCCAACAACATCTACAAGAAGAAGGTTGTGTAGTAGACATCACTAGTACTGGGGCGGTACGACTGGAGTGCGTCCCCCTGCTGTTCTCCAATGTTATTTGGTGCTTGACACGTCAACCCGGTTGCTATATGTCCCACATGTCGGCAACAAGAAGTACAGAATTCATGAAAGGGAGCGTCGATGGAGGACTACAAGACACGGCTTGGGTTTTTGCTGCTTCGCGCGATCCATCGATACAAACCCGGACTAATAAAGGCGAGGGCGGGTCTTTTCCTGCGTGGCAGGCAGGGGAGTTTGGCATAGTGTGTTCGAGGCAAGGAGGCAGGAAGGGAAACAAGCAAATAAAGGTTGAGCGACTTAGTTTTGGGAAAATCTGATTTTACGGAGTACGTACCCACTAGGGTTTATAGGACTCATCTAAAAAACATTCATTTTTTCGTTTGATAAGTCTCAATTCTACTACTAGTAGTAGTACCATCACATGTTGGATTTCAAGGTGCATTGGATCACCCAATGCAAGCAGTGTCAAGAGAAAACTCACCAATGCATGTAGAAGTTCATGTAAATTTAGTGGTCATTCATGCATTCGTTCTAATTAATGCCTTGGTAAACATAACTTCTTCAAAAAAATGAGCATACTAATTACTTGTGCAAACTACAAAATTAATTCGACCACTCACAGTCTACCTTGGTTGGAGAGATTTTGAAATTGAGCCATAAATTGGAAAGGAGGGAGTAGTAACTTTTGTCTTAATTACTATTTGTGGGCTTGTATAGATGCAAAATGTATTTTTTATAGTGGACTTGTATAAGTAAATGGAGGGAGTACTAAAGGACATATATATTCCAAACAATATGATAATTTCTCTAACCAAGGTAGTAGGGACGAGGAGTAAACGGAGGGAGTAGTAAAATTTTCTCCTCGTCCTGCGAGCCACCGCGCGCGTGGGCGAGGGAGCGGGCGTAAGGCGTACAGTAGTACTACTACTAGTAAGCAAGCTTCACCTCATCCTGCGAGCCACCGCGCTCGTGGGCGGGGGAGACGGCGTACTAAGCAAGCTTCTCCTCATTCTGCGAGTTGAGGGGACACATCAAAAGTACTCTAGTGTATAGAGCCTTGCCTCTAAGGTAGGCCCCACAAGGTTTGCCTCCTTTTTTAACATAACACGTCAAGTCGCAATTTGTTTGTTCACCCGTGGTAGACGATCCTCCCTCCACCAAGTGGACAACCAGTACACGTGTCAAATTACCACATGAGCTTCCTTTTCATACAGAAATGAGCTCCACCGTGTACCCACGCGGGTGTGGTTGGGAAAGAGACGGGAGTACGTGCGCCGTGTGTGCACCTCTTCTCTTCGTGCACGTCCCCCACCTACGTGGGTGTGTGTGAGAGAGATACAAACCTAGACATAATGCGCCGCCCATCCCCATGCCTCCGCCCAGTCTGACCACCAGTCACCACCACGCACCACTCCTCCTCACCTTATCTCTCATCTTTCTCCCTCCATTTTTATATACAAGGCCACTATCAAAATTACAATTTGCAGATATACAAGGACACTAACACTAATCGTTGCAATATTAATGGTGTTTTCCTTGTAGTACTAGCAAAGGAGGACATTAATTATCCTTTGCATGCATGCGGGAGTGTGAGCATTGGCTTGATGTGCATGAAAGAGAAGAATACACATTAATTTACACGGCAAACAAGGAAACAAGGTGGCTTGCAACATTGACTTGGAAGACATTAATTTTTTCCTTGGTACCTGTAATATGGGTTTGTGGCCGTGTATACTAAAATGGAGTCCGATAAATTCTCGAGATATCATTAGTGTTTACAAAATGGGATTACTCCTGCATGGGTCATTCACAACAGGTGTTTTGTTAAAGAAATGCTTCTTGATATTCCGTGCAATGCACGGGCATCTTGCTAGTCCATGAAAACAACACATGGCAAAATTCCACGGCGAACGAGGGATTTGAATCTGTTGGGAGGGGTTGTTTGGATCTTGCCCGGGGTAGCCAAAATATTGGCGACCCTTTTGTCCACCGGTGCCTTTGCCACCGATGAACGAGGAATGGCTCGGGTGCTCATGCATCCTCCAGCGCGCACGTTGGAGACGAGCTCGCACGAGCTGTGTTTTTTTGTCCCACCATGCCGCCCGAGCCGCCCGCAGATCGACTGACGACCTGCAAATTACGCCATCCAACCATAGCCGCACACATTCTGACAGCAACTCAACCAACCGGACGAAATTCACGCGAACACGGCGATATTTCATATAAACAACGACGGAAATCATATAAAATACTGGATTTTCATACAAACATGACAGATTTCATTACATTCAAATGAACTACGTGGTGCTAGTTCTGGACAGCACAAGTATATAATACCTGGCCTAAATGGTCGCCCACCGATTGATTTGTGTTCCTCATGTCTGGCAGCACGATCACCGGACTGCCGGGAGCCCTGGAGGTATATGCTTCAGCGCGAAGGACGGCTCACTTCCCCACTGCCCAACTGATATCATTGGCTGATGCCGAAGATGATGGTGGAAGGGGGCTTCCCCGCTTTCGTGGAGCCCATACGGGGTCGACGAAGGTCCTCACAACAAAAGGATCCGGCAAGACACCTGCTGTTTACGCCGGCGTCGCCTCCGCGGTGGCCTTCATGGGACCCAAGCGGCAGCGGCCTCCCGTGTTCTACTTCTCATCGATGATGGCGGTGGACACGGAGGCGCTGGCCACCGACTCATCACTCTCCGCCACCTAGCTTCTGTCGCTGCTTGCATGGCGCGGCCGCCGGCATGGGAGTCTCGACCACAGAAATGGAAGACACGGTACGAGGCGGCGGCGTGGACGGAAGCAACGACGCCCGTGTGCTGCTCCTTGTCGAGCTGGCCTGGAGCGGCGAGTTGCTGAACCATGCACCGGCTTGGGGCAGCAACTGGCTCCGTCGGGCGAGGGAAGGGAGGTGGATCAGAGAGCTGCATAGGCCATATCCGGCGGGCTACCCAGCCGGCTTGGATGCGGAATAACTACTTGTAACGCCCCGGTTTCGATGCGCCAGGTGTCTGCCAGTTATTCGCCGTCATTGCCATGTCATTTGCTTGCGTGTTGCATTTTATCATGTCATCATGTGCATTTCATTTTGCATACGTGTTCGTCTCATGCATCCGAGCATTTTCCCCGTTGTCCGTTTTGCAATCCAGCACTCCTATGCCCTCCGGCGTTCCCCTTTTGTCTCCTGTTGTGAGTGGGTGTTAAACTTTCTCCAAATGGCCCGAGGTTTTCCAAGCGGCCTTGGTATAGCACCGGTAGACCGCCTGTCAAGTTTCGTGCCATTTGGAGGTCGTTTGATACTCCAATGGTTAACCGCGTAGCCTGAAACCCCCCTTTTCTCTTGCAGTCCAACACCCCTCCAAAGTGGCCCAAAACCCAGCAAACTCCCCTCCATGCTCTCGGTCGTTCGATCACGATCGCGTGGCCGGAAACCGCTCCCCATTTGGACTCTCCTAGCTCCCAGAATCTATAAATTAGCCCCTCCACCGAAATTCCCGGTCCAAACCCTAGCCTAATCCTTCCCGCCGCGCCGGACATGTCCGCTCCGCCGCCGGACATGTCCAACCCCCTCGCCGCCGCCACGTGTTGCCTTCCGATTCGGCCGCGCAGCCGTCTCCACCGCGCGCCGCTGCGGGCCCGCCGAGCCCGAGGTCGGCCCACTCGGCCCGTCCCGCCGCCGCCGCCCGGACCCACGCGTCCCCGCCGCCGGAGCCTCCCCTCGCCGGCGCCGCCGCCCACGCCCACCGGGAGCCTCCTTCCCCCGTGCCCGGCCTCCGCCGCCGGCGCTCGTCCGCCCGCCGGCGCGCCGCTCCTCGTCGGCCTCGCCTTCCGCGGCCCCGCCCTCGTTCCCCGCTCCCCACCGCCTCGGGCGCCGCCGTCCGCCGCCGACGCGGCCCCGCCAGCTCACCGGCACCCTGCTTCCGCCGCCTCTGCCGTGGGCCGTGCCACCCTGCATCGGCCCCGCCGCCCCGCCTCAGGTCCGCCTCGCCCCCGCCGTCCTCCTCCGCGCCGGCCGGAGCCGGAGCTCGCCGGAGCCTCGCCGGCGTCGCCTCATTGCCAGATCCGGGTGGGTGGACGAGATCCACCCGTCCCGCGATCCAAACGCATGCCCCGTCCCGGATCCGCTCCGTCCCGGGATCTCCTCGTCCCGGGTTGACTTTTCGCGGGGTGAGAATTTGACTAAATCCCCGAATCTGTGACATTATCATGCCATGTTCATCGCATCATATCTCCTTGCATACTGGCCCGTTTCGTGCGTGTAATATGTCAAATTGTTCGCTTCAACGAGTACTTCATTTCATTCCATTGCATCATGTTCATTTGAGCTCATCTTGATGTCTGAATCTTCATTGCAAAAGTGCTTCATAATGTTGTCTGCTGTCTGTTAACAGAACTTGCTCTTTTGTCATTTTTGCCATGTTTGATGTGTTCATCCTATGAGGTTGATGCCTACATGTGTTTTAAACTATGCCATGCCATCTTTACATGGGTGTATGCCATGTATTTTTGTGATCAATGTGGTGACTAGCACAAGCATGCAAACTAGGCTTCGTGATGTTGCTATTTTCAGTCCCTGTTCTGCTGTTATTTTGATGTCATGTAAACATGATGCTACAGAGAGATCCATCATATTTTGAGATACTTCAGTAAGGGTGTTTTGAACATATGGTTATTATCTATCCATTCATGCCCCTGGTTTCAATTATGGAGTAGTCTAGCATGTCATTTTGGTGCTCTACTTTTGCTCCAAAATGTTTCCTGGCAGATTGTTTACATGTTATTCAATTTGCCAAGGTTGGTGTAGTTGATCCTTGCATGCTATGAACTTGTTCTTGCCTTGTTTTGTTTCATAAACATGTCTTCTTGCTAATTCTATGCTTATCTTGTCATGCAATGACTTGTGGTGAGTGAATCAAGCTTGTTTAGTAGGGTACTTGCTGTTGCTGTTTTGCTAGGCTGAATCTGTTATTTCGTGATGCTATGTAAACCTGCTGCTACAAGTCATTCTATGCATAATCTGGAGATTTTCACTAAGGGTGTTTGGTTATGCTCTATCCATCCATGCCCCTAGTTACATTTATAGCCTGCTGTGGCTTGTTGTAATCTTGCTCCAAAGTTGCTAAATAATGTTGCTATCAACCTATTAACATTAAGTTCAGTTGTTGCCATGATTGTTGTTAGTGATCCATGCACCCTATGAACTTGCTCTTGTCATGCTTAGCTTCATAAATATGTCTTCTTACTATTGGTTGTCTTTCCATGCCATTTAATGCTCTGTGGTGAGTGGTACAAGCTCACCAACATGCCTACTTATCGTTGTTCCTGCCATGTATGAATCTGTCATATAACTTGCCATGTTTACATGGGTGCCATCATATTTTATTTTCCTTTTTGACTTATGGTCAGTAAAGGACTTTTGTTCTATGCATTTAGTAGTATCATGCCATGCCTTTGTTTGCCATGATAAGTTCCTTTAACATGTTGTTTGATAGCTCTAAACTTTGCAACCTGATGTTATTTTCTGCAAAGTCTGAACTGTTATTATTTGCAATCTTGCCATGTGTGTTTGAGCATGTTCTAGTGATTTCTGGAGATGGCTCAGTGTTCATGTTTTGTTATGCTTTACCTGTACATCATGCCCATGCCTTTTGTTTTCTTGTTGAGGTCCTGTAGCATGTTGTTTTGATGCTTGCAAGATGCCTATTTGCTGTTTTGGACATATTGTTGCTATAACTTGTTTCATGTGTGTGTGTTGAACCGTTGCTCCAATTTGAGTGTGCTCTATATGAAACTTGCTTAGAATTGCATGTAGTTTCATATTATAATGTTGCATCCTTGTTTTGAGGTGTTTGCTTGATGTTTGTATGCATTTTGCATTAATGCCATGTTAAACTTGTTTTGCTCATATCTTCTAGGCCGTAGCCCCGAACTAAGTGAACTTTATATGTAACTTGACTAGAATCTCGTGTAGATCATTTTGATGCATTCTAACTTGCTGTTTAACAACTTGAACATAAGGTTTATGCAGATCTGGACCAATTTCGAAATATGCATATGAGGACTTACCGGATTTGTTATATGTTGTTCCCGACCTCATTTAAACTTGCCTTGATGTGTTGCTCTTGTTTGCATCATCTCTTGCCATGAGTAGCTTCATGTAGCTTTGTCATGCATCATACTTGGTTGAGCATCATGTCTTGTTCATGTGTGGTGTTGTTTACCATGTTGTGTGCTTCTTCTCGATAGTTCCCATTTCGTTGCGATCGTGAGGACTCGTTCGTCTACGCTTGGTTCGGCTTCATCCGTTCGTCTTCTTCATGGACTCGTTCTTCTTCCTTGCGGGATTTCAGGCAAGATGACCGCTACCCTGAATCTCATTACTATCATTGCTATGCTAGTTGCTTCGTTCTATCGCTATGATGCGCTACCTATCACCTGTTTATCAAGCCTCCCATATTACCATGAACCTCTAACCTTTGACACCTTTCCTATGAAAACCATTGCTTGGCTACGTTACCGCTTTGCTCAGCCCTCTTATAGCGTTGTTAGTTGCAGGTGAAGTTGAAGATTGCTCCTTGGTGGACATGATTATGTTGGGATATCACAATATCTCTTATATTATTAATGCATCTATATACTTGGTAAAGGGTGGAAGACTCGGCCTTATGCCTGGTGTTTTGTTCCACTCTTGCCGCCCTAGTTTCTGTCATACCGGTGTTATGTTCCCGGATTTTGCGTTCCTTACGCGGTTGGGTGATTTATGGGACCCCCTTGACAGTTCGCTTTGAATAAAACTCCTCCAACAAGGCCCAACATTGGTTTTACCATTTGCCTCACCACCACCTACTTTTCGCTTGGGAGTCGCCCTCTCCAGGGTCATCTTTATTTTAGCCCCCCCGGGCCAATGCTTGTCTAAGTGTTGGTCCAAACCAAGCGATGTCCGGCGTCCCCTGGGCAACCAGGGTCTATGCCAACCCGACGTCTGGCTCATCAGGTGTGCCCTGAGAACGAGATATGTGCAGCTCCTATCGGGATTTGTCGACACAGCGGGAGGCTTTGCTGGTCTTGTTTTACCATTGTCGAAATGTCTTGTAAACCGGAATTCTGAGTCTGATCGGGTCTTCCTGGGAGAAGGTATATCCTTCGTTGATCGCGAGAGCTTATCATGGGCTAAGTTGGGACACCCCTGCAGGGTATAATCTTTCGAAAGCCGTGCCTGTGGTTATGGGCAGATGGGAATTTGTTAATGTCCGGTTGTAGATAACTTGACACCAGATCCGAATTAAAACACATCAACCGCGTGTGTAGCCGTGATGGTCTCTTTTCAGCGGAGTCCGGGAAGTTAACACGGTTTTTGGGTTATGTTTGACGTAAGTAGGAGTTCAGGATCACTTCTTGATCATTGCTAGCTTCACGACCGTTCCGCTTGCTCTCTTCTCGCTCTTATTTGCGTATGTTAGACACCATATCATGCTTAGCCGCTGCTGCAACCTCACCACTTTACCCCTTCCTTTCCCTTTAAGCTTTGCTAGTCTTGATACCCATGGTAATGGGATTGCTGAGTCCTCGTGGCTCACAGATTACTACAAGAATAGTTGCAGGTACAGGTTTGGCGATGATCGTGACGCTAGAGCGATGTTTGCTTGTTTTTGGAGTACTTCTTCTGCTTCTTCTTCGATCAGGGATAGGTTCCAGGTCGGCAGCCTGGGCTAGCAGAGTGGATGTCGTTTGTGTTTCTGTTTGTGTTTCATCCGTAGTCGGATGGTGCTCTTATGTAAGATGATGTTGTATTCGTGTGGCTTTGTATGCCTCTTGTATGTATCCCCATCTATTATGTAATGTTGATGTAATGATATCTACCTTGCAAAAGCGTTTCAATATGCGGGTCTATCCTTGGTGGGACCTTTAAGTTCCTTTTGGATAGGGTCGCATATTGGGCGTGACAAGTTGGTATCAAAGCCTCGACCGACCCTAGGAGCCCCCTTGATTGATCGTGTAGTTTGGCCGTTGTCGAGTCTAGAAGAAAACTGTTTTCGGAGTCTAGTTATATCGGAGAGTAGGAATTCTTTTTACTCCTCAGCCCCTTCGTTGCTCTGGTAAGGAATCTTGATGTAGGTGTTTTGAAATACTCCTCTTCCCCTTCAAATTTTTCTTTAGGTTCACGCAGTTGGTTTTTTCGATCGTTGGTTCTCAGCTCTTTTGATCCGACGCATTTCTCGTCAAGTTGACTCGAGCCTCTTCATCTTTGCCAAGTTCAATCCTCAGTTGTTTTCTTTTCCCACCCGCCCACCCTTCTTCTTCTCGGAACCGGAGTCCGTAATCGAGTATCCATCCTACTCGTGCAAAGTTTTTGCTCTCTCTCCTCAATGATTTCAACCGGTGTTTTTTTCTTCAAGATATTCGTCGTTTTCCCCTTCCAAGTTGCCTTTGTTTTCCCGCCCTCCCACCCTTTTTCTTCCCGGAGTGTGACTCTCTCTCGACCATCTATCTCATTCGTGCGGAACCTCTTCAGTCTTCCCTCAATCATTTCAACCGATGAATTCTCGTCTATAAATTATTCTTCATCTCTTTTCTTCTCTAGTGGATTCAATTCCATTTTTGATAGTGATTATATTCTTTCCCTCAGCTCAAGTGCCTTCCTTGCTCGTTCGCCTCTCGCCAGTTTATCCTTTCGGAGTGTTCAAGACTTCTCAGGAGATTTGTTTGTGTTCCAATTAATTCGAGGTTATCACCTCATTCAAATATTTCAATTGTTCCGGTGTATCATCTATCTGTTCAACATCCCGTTTCAACGGTGTTTTCTCTTCAGTGGGCCCTAACCCACAGGTCTTTTCCCAAGATCTTACCAGACTCTTCTAATTCCCCAGAGTTATTCTCAAATTCTTTTCAAGTGTGACGTAAGAATGGTTTCCATCAGTCATATGCCTTTCCAAGATCGATTTCAAATCATTTTGATTGTTGGCTCAACCTCTTTGCTTTTCGCTCTACCCGAGTATCTCAGTAATTCTAGTGGTGTTTCTCGTCGTCAGTTGAAGACCGAAGAAGATTTTTTCCTTTAAATCTTGTCCGTTCTCTCGAAGATTCGCGGTTCTAGCTTCTTGTTATCCTATCGAATTATTCTATTTGTCAGATATTCCTTTTCTTACCCATCCGGAGTATGTCAGAAGTTCTTTTCCCGTTTCTTTTCACCGGAGGCCATCATTCCAGTTATAATTATCCAATTATCCCGGTGCTTTCGTTCAAGTGTTCTTTAATCAGCTCATTATCTCTTCGTTCTTTTGCATCTAAATCCCCTCTAGCTTATTGGTTCTTCTAATTCTTCCTGGTGATTCTTTCTCTTTCATCAGTCATTTTCGAGTTCTTACGGTGGCTCGTTCAAGATTCTTTTTCCTTGATTATCATTTTAATCCATTCATTCTTTCGAATCCTACCGGTGGTTCATGAAGACCTTCTCAAGGTGGCGCTATATCTCTTCTCAATCCTTTTCAAGAAGAATAAGTAGTATGCTAAAATCCATTGCTTGTCATCAATTTAATTTGATGAAGGATAAGCATACAATAAATCTTATTCTTATTTCATCCAAGTGAGTAATCCCTTCCTTCGGAGTTTGTTCATGAGGAATAAATTCTTGATTCCAAGTGTTTTCATCTATTCTTTTCCGGAGTTCAAATCTTCCTCAGTCATTTCGTCGGAACCTCCATCTAAATCACCGCAAGGCTCATCTTATTCTTTCATCCTTCAATTTTATCTCGTCATCCTTTTGTTACCGGAGTTCTTCATGGTGGTTCTTCATGATTTAATCTTTTCGTCAAGAGTTCATCAAGATTTTATTGGTGGAGTTCAAGTATCTTTTCTTCTCGCGTCTCGAAGTGCAATTAATTCTCCATATTCTTTTGAAGTGGAGTTTTGCATTTCTTCATTCTTCTCAGCTATCCAGTCAATTTCGTTTGTGCCCGGTTATCACCTTACGATCTTGAGATGTTATCTATAAGTCCACATCAAGCTTATTCTTTCGTTGTTGATTTTCTCAACAACTCCATTCAATCCTTCCTTCTAAGTTCTTTTCATTCCACTACTTCAATTTTTCCGGAGGGCTTTGCGTTGTTCATCTCGTCAAGTGTCATTCCATCCTCTCAAGCTCGTGTTCTATTCTTTCCATGTTCAGCCGGAGTGCTGCCTAAATCCTTTCAGTATTATTCGTTTCTTATCTCGTTCTCACCAGAGTGGTTTCATAGTCTATCTGATTCCGTGAGCTTTCGATTCTCGTCATTCTCGTTGTTCCTCTCTTCTTCTCGAGTGCTCTCGATTCTTTGCTTCTTCTATTGAGTTCTTGCTTCATCTCATCTCTTTTCCCTTCCGTCTCGGTCCTAAGATCTCGGGACGAGATCTCTTGTTAGTGGAGGAGTGTTGTAACGCCCCGGTTTCGATGCGCCAGGTGTCTGCCAGTTATTCGCCGTCATTACCACATGAGCTTCCTTTTCATACAGAAATGAGCTCCACCGTGTACCCACGCGGGTGTGGTTGGGAAAGAGACGAGAGTACGTGCTCCGTGTGTGCACCTCTTCTCTTCGTGCACGTCCCCCACCTACGTGGGTGTGTGTGAGAGAGATACAAACCTAGACATAATGCGCCGCCCATCCCCATGCCTCCGCCCAGTCTGACCACCAGTCACCACCACGCACCACTCCTCCTCACCTTATCTCTCATCTTTCTCCCTCCATTTTTATATACAAGGCCACTATCAAAATTACAATTTGCAGATATACAAGGACACTAACACTAATCGTTGCAATATTAATGGTGTTTTCCTTGTAGTACTAGCAAAGGAGGACATTAATTATCCTTTGCATGCATGCGGGAGTGTGAGCATTGGCTTGATGTGCATGAAAGAGAAGAATACACATTAATTTACACGGCAAACAAGGAAACAAGGTGGCTTGCAACATTGACTTGGAAGACATTAATTTTTTCCTTGGTACCTGTAATATGGGTTTGTGGCCGTGTATACTAAAATGGAGTCCGATAAATTCTCGAGATATCATTAGTGTTTACAAAATGGGATTACTCCTGCATGGGTCATTCACAACAGGTGTTTTGTTAAAGAAATGCTTCTTGATATTCCGTGCAATGCACGGGCATCTTGCTAGTCCATGAAAACAACACATGGCAAAATTCCACGGCGAACGAGGGATTTGAATCTGTTGGGAGGGGTTGTTTGGATCTTGCCCGGGGTAGCCAAAATATTGGCGACCCTTTTGTCCACCGGTGCCTTTGCCACCGATGAACGAGGAATGGCTCGGGTGCTCATGCATCCTCCAGCGCGCACGTTGGAGACGAGCTCGCACGAGCTGTGTTTTTTTGTCCCACCATGCCGCCCGAGCCGCCCGCAGATCGACTGACGACCTGCAAATTACGCCATCCAACCATAGCCGCACACATTCTGACAGCAACTCAACCAACCGGACGAAATTCACGCGAACACGGCGATATTTCATATAAACAACGACGGAAATCATATAAAATACTGGATTTTCATACAAACATGACAGATTTCATTACATTCAAATGAACTACGTGGTGCTAGTTCTGGACAGCACAAGTATATAATACCTGGCCTAAATGGTCGCCCACCGATTGATTTGTGTTCCTCATGTCTGGCAGCACGATCACCGGACTGCCGGGAGCCCTGGAGGTATATGCTTCAGCGCGAAGGACGGCTCACTTCCCCACTGCCAACTGATATCATTGGCTGATGCCGAAGATGATGGTGGAAGGGGGCTTCCCCGCTTTCGTGGAGCCCATACGGGGTCGACGAAGGTCCTCACAACAAAAGGATCCGGCAAGACACCTGCTGTTTACGCCGGCGTCGCCTCCGCGGTGGCCTTCATGGGACCCAAGCGGCAGCGGCCTCCCGTGTTCTACTTCTCATCGATGATGGCGGTGGACACGGAGGCGCTGGCCACCGACTCATCACTCTCCGCCACCTGGCTTCTGTCGCTGCTTGCATGGCGCGGCCGCCGGCATGGGAGTCTCGACCACAGAAATGGGAGACACGGTACGAGGCGGCGGCGTGGACGGAAGCAACGACGCCCGTGTGCTGCTCCTTGTCGAGCTGGCCTGGAGCGGCGAGTTGCTGAACCATGCACCGGCTTGGGGTAGCAACTGGCTCCGTCGGGCGAGGGAAGGGAGGTGGATCAGAGAGCTGCATAGGCCATATCCGGCGGGCTACCCAGCCGGCTTGGATGCGGAATAACTACTTGTAACGCCCCGGTTTCGATGCGCCAGGTGTCTGCCAGTTATTCGCCGTCATTGCCATGTCATTTGCTTGCGTGTTGCATTTTATCATGTCATCATGTGCATTTCATTTTGCATACGTGTTCGTCTCATGCATCCGAGCATTTTCCCCGTTGTCCGTTTTGCAATCCGGCACTCCTATGCCCTCCGGCGTTCCCCTTTTGTCTCCTGTTGTGAGTGGGTGTTAAACTTTCTCCGAATGGCCCGAGGTTTTCCAAGCGGCCTTGGTATAGCACCGGTAGACCGCCTGTCAAGTTTCGTGCCATTTGGAGGTCGTTTGATACTCCAATGGTTAACCGCGTAGCCTGAAACCCCCCTTTTCTCTTGCAGTCCAACACCCCTCCAAAGTGGCCCAAAACCCAGCAAACTCCCCTCCATGCTCTCGGTCGTTCGATCACGATCGCGTGGCCGGAAACCGCTCCCCATTTGGACTCTCCTAGCTCCCAGAATCTATAAATTAGCCCCTCCACCGAAATTCCCGGTCCAAACCCTAGCCTAATCCTTCCCGCCGCGCCGGACATGTCCGCTCCGCCGCCGGACATGTCCAACCCCCTCGCCGCCCGCCACGTGTTGCCTTCCGATTCGGCCGCGCAGCCGTCTCCACCGCGCGCCGCTGCGGGCCCGCCGAGCCCGAGGTCGGCCCACTCGGCCCGTCCCGCCGCCGCCGCCCGGACCCACGCGTCCCCGCCGCCGGAGCCTCCCCTCGCCGGCGCCGCCGCCCACGCCCACCGGGAGCCTCCTTCCCCCGTGCCCGGCCTCCGCCGCCGGCGCTCGTCCGCCCGCCGGCGCGCCGCTCCTCGTCGGCCTCGCCTTCCGCGGCCCCGCCCTCGTTCCCCGCTCCCCGCCGCCTCGGGCGCCGCCGTCCGCCGCCGACGCGGCCCCGCCAGCTCACCGGCACCCTGCTTCCGCCGCCTCTGCCGCGGGCCGCGCCACCCTGCATCGGCCCCGCCGCCCCGCCTCAGGTCCGCCTCGCCCCCGCCGTCCTCCTCCGCGCCGGCCGGAGCCGGAGCTCGCCGGAGCCTCGCCGGCGTCGCCTCATTGCCAGATCCGAGCGGGTGGACGAGATCCACCCGTCCCGCGATCCAAACGCATGCCCCGTCCCGGATCCGCTCCGTCCCGGGATCTCCTCGTCCCGGGTGGACTTTTCGCGGGGTGAGAATTTGACTAAATCCCCGAATCTGTGACATTATCATGCCATGTTCATCGCATCATATCTCCTTGCATACTGGCCCGTTTCGTGCGTGTAATATGTCAAATTGTTCGCTTCAACGAGTACTTCATTTCATTCCATTGCATCATGTTCATTTGAGCTCATCTTGATGTCTGAATCTTCATTGCAAAAGTGCTTCATAATGTTGTCTGCTGTCTGTTAACAGAACTTGCTCTTTTGTCATTTTTGCCATGTTTGATGTGTTCATCCTATGAGGTTGATGCCTACATGTGTTTTAAACTATGCCATGCCATCTTTACATGGGTGTATGCCATGTATTTTTGTGATCAATGTGGTGACTAGCACAAGCATGCAAACTAGGCTTCGTGATGTTGCTATTTTCAGTCCCTGTTCTGCTGTTATTTTGATGTCATGTAAACATGATGCTACAGAGAGATCCATCATATTTTGAGATACTTCAGTAAGGGTGTTTTGAACATATGGTTATTATCTATCCATTCATGCCCCTGGTTTCAATTATGGAGTAGTCTAGCATGTCATTTTGGTGCTCTACTTTTGCTCCAAAATGTTTCCTGGCAGATTGTTTACATGTTATTCAATTTGCCAAGGTTGGTGTAGTTGATCCTTGCATGCTATGAACTTGTTCTTGCCTTGTTTTGTTTCATAAACATGTCTTCTTGCTAATTCTATGCTTATCTTGTCATGCAATGACTTGTGGTGAGTGAATCAAGCTTGTTTAGTAGGGTACTTGCTGTTGCTGTTTTGCTAGGCTGAATCTGTTATTTCGTGATGCTATGTAAACCTGCTGCTACAAGTCATTCTATGCATAATCTGGAGATTTTCACTAAGGGTGTTTTGTTATGCTCTATCCATCCATGCCCCTAGTTACATTTATAGCCTGCTGTAGCTTGTTGTAACCTTGCTCCAAAGTTGCTAAATAATGTTGCTATCAACCTATTAACATTAAGTTCAGTTGTTGCCATGATTGTTGTTAGTGATCCATGCACCCTATGAACTTGCTCTTGTCATGCTTAGCTTCATAAATATGTCTTCTTACTATTGGTTGTCTTTCCATGCCATTTAATGCTCTGTGGTGAGTGGTACAAGCTCACCAACATGCCTACTTATCGTTGTTCCTGCCATGTATGAATCTGTCATATAACTTGCCATGTTTACATGGGTGCCATCATATTTTATTTTCCTTTTTGACTTATGGTCAGTAAAGGACTTTTGTTCTATGCATTTAGTAGTATCATGCCATGCCTTTGTTTGCCATGATAAGTTCCTTTAACATGTTGTTTGATAGCTCTAAACTTTGCAACCTGATGTTATTTTCTGCAAAGTCTGAACTGTTATTATTTGCAATCTTGCCATGTGTGTTTGAGCATGTTCTAGTGATTTCTGGAGATGGCTCAGTGTTCATGTTTTGTTATGCTTTACCTGTACATCATGCCCATGCCTTTTGTTTTCTTGTTGAGGTCCTGTAGCATGTTGTTTTGATGCTTGCAAGATGCCTATTTGCTGTTTTGGACATATTGTTGCTATAACTTGTTTCATGTGTGTGTGTTGAACCGTTGCTCCAATTTGAGTGTGCTCTATATGAAACTTGCTTAGAATTGCATGTAGTTTCATATTATAATGTTGCATCCTTGTTTTGAGGTGTTTGCTTGATGTTTGTATGCATTTTGCATTAATGCCATGTTAAGCTTGTTTTGCTCATATCTTCTAGGCCGTAGCCCGAACTAAGTGAACTTTATATGTAACTTGACTAGAATCTCGTGTAGATCATTTTGATGCATTCTAACTTGCTGTTTAACAACTTGAACATAAGGTTTATGCAGATCTGGACCAATTTCGAAATATGCATATGAGGACTTACCGGATTTGTTATATGTTGTTCCCGACCTCATTTAAACTTGCCTTGATGTGTTGCTCTTGTTTGCATCATCTCTTTGCCATGAGTAGCTTCATGTAGCTTTGTCATGCATCATACTTGGTTGAGCATCATGTCTTGTTCATGTGTGGTGTTGTTTACCATGTTGTGTGCTTCTTCTCGATAGTTCCCATTTCGTTGCGATCGTGAGGACTCGTTCGTCTACGCTTGGTTCGGCTTCATCCGTTCGTCTTCTTCATGGACTCGTTCTTCTTCCTTGCGGGATTTCAGGCAAGATGACCGCTACCCTGAATCTCATTACTATCATTGCTATGCTAGTTGCTTCGTTCTATCGCTATGATGCGCTACCTATCACCTGTTTATCAAGCCTCCCATATTACCATGAACCTCTAACCTTTGACACCTTTCCTATGAAAACCATTGCTTGGCTACGTTACCGCTTTGCTCAGCCCTCTTATAGCGTTGTTAGTTGCAGGTGAAGTTGAAGATTGCTCCTTGGTGGACATGATTATGTTGGGATATCACAATATCTCTTATATTATTAATGCATCTATATACTTGGTAAAGGGTGGAAGACTCGGCCTTATGCCTGGTGTTTTGTTCCACTCTTGCCGCCCTAGTTTCTGTCATACCGGTGTTATGTTCCCGGATTTTGCGTTCCTTACGCGGTTGGGTGATTTATGGGACCCCCTTGACAGTTCGCTTTGAATAAAACTCCTCCAACAAGGCCCAACATTGGTTTTACCATTTGCCTCACCACCACCTACTTTTCGCTTGGGAGTCGCCCTCTCCAGGGTCATCTTTATTTTAGCCCCCCCGGGCCAAATGCTTGTCTAAGTGTTGGTCCAAACCAAGCGATGTCCGGCGTCCCCTGGGCAACCAGGGTCTATGCCAACCCGACGTCTGGCTCATCAGGTGTGCCCTGAGAACGAGATATGTGCAGCTCCTATCGGGATTTGTCGACACAGCGGGAGGCTTTGCTGGTCTTGTTTTACCATTGTCGAAATGTCTTGTAAACCGGAATTCTGAGTCTGATCGGGTCTTCCTGGGAGAAGGTATATCCTTCGTTGATCGCGAGAGCTTATCATGGGCTAAGTTGGGACACCCCTGCAGGGTATAATCTTTCGAAAGCCGTGCCCGTGGTTATGGGCAGATGGGAATTTGTTAATGTCCGGTTGTAGATAACTTGACACCAGATCCGAATTAAAACGCATCAACCGCGTGTGTAGCCGTGATGGTCTCTTTTCAGCGGAGTCCGGGAAGTTAACACGGTTTTTGGGTTATGTTTGACGTAAGTAGGAGTTCAGGATCACTTCTTGATCATTGCTAGCTTCACGACCGTTCCGCTTGCTCTCTTCTCGCTCTTATTTGCGTATGTTAGACACCATATCATGCTTAGCCGCTGCTGCAACCTCACCACTTTACCCCTTCCTTTCCCTTTAAGCTTTGCTAGTCTTGATACCCATGGTAATGGGATTGCTGAGTCCTCGTGGCTCACAGATTACTACAAGAATAGTTGCAGGTACAGGTTTGGCGATGATCGTGACGCTAGAGCGATGTTTGCTTGTTTTTGGAGTACTTCTTCTGCTTCTTCTTCGATCAGGGATAGGTTCTAGGTCGGCAGCCTGGGCTAGCAGAGTGGATGTCGTTTGTGTTTCTGTTTGTGTTTCTTCCGTAGTCGGATGGTGCTCTTATGTAAGATGATGTTGTATTCGTGTGGCTTTGTATGCCTCTTGTATGTATCCCCATCTATTATGTAATGTTGATGTAATGATATCTACCTTGCAAAAGCGTTTCAATATGCGGGTCTATCCTTGGTGGGACCTTAAGTTCCTTTTGGATAGGGTCGCATATTGGGCGTGACAAGTTGGTATCAAAGCCTCGACCGACCCTAGGAGCCCCCTTGATTGATCGTGTAGTTTGGCCGTTGTCGAGTCTAGAAGAAAACTGTTTTCGGAGTCTAGTTATATCGGAGAGTAGGAATTCTTTTTACTCCTCAGCCCCTTCGTTGCTCTGGTAAGGAATCTTGATGTAGGTGTTTTGAAATACTCCTCTTCCCTTCAAATTTTTCTTTAGGTTCACGCAGTTGGTTTTTTCGATCGTTGGTTCTCAGCTCTTTTGATCCGACGCATTTCTCGTCAAGTTGACTTGAGCCTCTTCATCTTTGCCAAGTTCAATCCTCAGTTGTTTTCTTTTCCCACCCGCCCACCCTTCTTCTTCTCGGAACCGGAGTCCGTAATCGAGTATCCATCCTACTCGTGCAAAGTTTTTGCTCTCTCTCCTCAATGATTTCAACTGGTGTTTTTTTCTTCAAGATATTCGTCGTTTTCCCCTTCCAAGTTGCCTTTGTTTTCCCACCCTCCCACCCTTTTCTTCCCGGAGTCTGACTCTCTCTCGACCATCTATCTCATTCGTGCGGAACCTCTTCAGTCTTCCCTCAATCATTTCAACCGATGAATTCTCGTCTATAAATTATTCTTCATCTCTTTTCTTCTCTAGTGGATTCAATTCCATATTTGATAGTGATTATATTCTTTCCCTCAGCTCAAGTGCCTTCCTTGCTCGTTCGCCTCTCGCCAGTTTATCCTTTCGGAGTGTTCAAGACTTCTCAGGAGATTTGTTTGTGTTCCAATTAATTCGAGGTTATCACCTCATTCAAATATTTCAATTGTTCCGGTGTATCATCTATCTGTTCAACATCCCGTTTCAACGGTGTTTTCTCTTCAGTGGGCCCTAACCCACAGGTCTTTTCCCAAGATCTTACCTGACTCTTCTAATTCCCCAGAGTTATTCTCAAATTCTTTTCAAGTGTGACGTAAGAATGGTTTCCATCAGTCATATGCCTTTCCAAGATCGATTTCAAATCATTTTGATTGTTGGCTCAACCTCTTTGCTTTTCGCTCTACCGGAGTATCTCAGTAATTCTGGTGGTGTTTCTCGTCGTCAGTTGAAGACCGAAGAAGATTTTTTCCTTTAAATCTTGTCCGTTCTCTCGAAGATTCGCGGTTCTAGCTTCTTGTTATCCTATCGAATTATTCTATTTGTCAGATATTCCTTTTCTTACCCATCCGGAGTATGTCAGAAGTTCTTTTCCCGTTTCTTTTCACCGGAGGCCATCATTCCAGTTATAATTATCCAATTATCCCGGTGCTTTCGTTCAAGTGTTCTTTAATCAGCTCATTATCTCTTCGTTCTTTTGCATCTAAATCCCCTCTAGCTTATTGGTTCTTCTAATTCTTCCTAGTGATTCTTTCTCTTTCATCAGTCATTTTCGAGTTCTTACGGTGGCTCGTTCAAGATTCTTTTTCCTTGATTATCATTTTAATCCATTCGTTCTTTCGAATCCTACCGGTGGTTCATGAAGACCTTCTCAAGGTGGCGCTATATCTCTTCTCAATCCTTTTCAAGAAGAATAAGTAGTATGCTAAAATCCATTGCTTGTCATCAATTTAATTTGATGAAGGATAAGCATACAATAAATCTTATTCTTATTTCATCCAAGTGAGTAATCCCTTCCTTCGGAGTTTGTTCATGAGGAATAAATTCTTGATTCCAAGTGTTTTCATCTATTCTTTTCCGGAGTTCAAATCTTCCTCAGTCATTTCGTCGGAACCTCCATCTAAATCACCGCAAGGCTCATCTTATTCTTTCATCCTTCAATTTTATCTCGTCATCCTTTTGTTACCGGAGTTCTTCATGGTGGTTCTTCATGATTTAATCTTTTCGTCAAGAGTTCATCAAGATTTTATTGGTGGAGTTCAAGTATCTTTTCTTCTCGCGTCTCGAAGTGCAATTAATTCTCCATATTCTTTTGAAGTGGAGTTTTGCATTTCTTCATTCTTCTGAACTATCCAATCAATTTCGTTTGTGCCCGGTTATCACCTTATGATCTTGAGATGTTATCTATAAGTCCACATCAAGCTTATTCTTTCGTTGTTGATTTTCTCAACAACTCCATTCAATCCTTCCTTCTAAGTTCTTTTCATTCCACTACTTCAATTTTTCCGGAGGGCTTTGCGTTGTTCATCTCGTCAAGTGTCATTCCATCCTCTCAAGCTCGTGTTCTATTCTTTCCATGTTCAGCCGGAGTGCTGCCTAAATCCTTTCAGTATTATTCGTTTCTTATCTCGTTCTGACCAGAGTGGTTTCATAGTCTATCTGATTCCGTGAGCTTTCGATTCTCGTCATTCTCGTCGTTCCTCTCTTCTTCTCGAGTGCTCTCGATTCTTTGCTTCTTCTATTGAGTTCTTGCTTCATCTCATCTCTTTTCCCTTCCGTCTCGGTCCTAAGATCTCGGGACGAGATCTCTTGTTAGTGGAGGAGTGTTGTAACGCCCCGGTTTCGATGCGCCAGGTGTCTGCCAGTTATTCGCCGTCATTACCACATGAGCTTCCTTTTCATACAGAAATGAGCTCCACCGTGTACCCACGCGGGTGTGGTTGGGAAAGAGACGGGAGTACGTGCGCCGTGTGTGCACCTCCTCTCTTCGTGCACGTCCCCCACCTACGTGGGTGTGTGTGAGAGAGATACAAACCTAGACATAATGCGCCGCCCATCCCCATGCCTCCGCCCAGTCTGACCACCAGTCACCACCACGCACCACTCCTCCTCACCTTATCTCTCATCTTTCTCCCTCCATTTTTATATACAAGGCCACTATCAAAATTACAATTTGCAGATATACAAGGACACTAACACTAATCGTTGCAATATTAATGGTGTTTTCCTTGTAGTACTAGCAAAGGAGGACATTAATTATCCTTTGCATGCATGCGGGAGTGTGAGCATTGGCTTGATGTGCATGAAAGAGAAGAATACACATTAATTTACACGGCAAACAAGGAAACAAGGTGGCTTGCAACATTGACTTGGAAGACATTAATTTTTTCCTTGGTACCTGTAATATGGGTTTGTGGCCGTGTATACTAAAATGGAGTCCGATAAATTCTCGAGATATCATTAGTGTTTACAAAATGGGATTACTCCTACATGGGTCATTCACAACAGGTGTTTTGTTAAAGAAATGCTTCTTGATATTCCGTGCAATGCACGGGCATCTTGCTAGTCCATGAAAACAACACATGGCAAAATTCCACGGCGAACGAGGGATTTGAATCTGTTGGGAGGGGTTGTTTGGATCTTGCCCGGGGTAGCCAAAATATTGGCGACCCTTTTGTCCACCGGTGCCTTTGCCACCGATGAACGAGGAATGGCTCGGGTGCTCATGCATCCTCCAGCGCGCACGTTGGAGACGAGCTCGCACGAGCTGTGTTTTTTTGTCCCACCATGCCGCCCGAGCCGCCCGCAGATCGACTGACGACCTGCAAATTACGCCATCCAACCATAGCCGCACACATTCTGACAGCAACTCAACCAACCGGACGAAATTCACGCGAACACGGCGATATTTCATATAAACAACGACGGAAATCATATAAAATACTGGATTTTCATACAAACATGACAGATTTCATTACATTCAAATGAACTACGTGGTGCTAGTTCTGGACAGCACAAGTATATAATACCTGGCCTAAATGGTCGCCCACCGATTGATTTGTTTTCCTCATGTCTGGCAGCACGATCACCGGACTGCCGGGAGCCCCGGAGGTATATGCTTCAGCGCGAAGGACGGCTCACTTCCCCACTGCCCAACTGATATCATTGGCTGATGCCGAAGATGATGGTGGAAGGGGGCTTCCCCGCTTTCGTGGAGCCCATACGGGGTCGACGAAGGTCCTCACAACAAAAGGATCCGGCAAGACACCTGCTGTTTACGCCGGCGTCGCCTCCGCGGTGGCCTTCATGGGACCCAAGCGGCAGCGGCCTCCCGTGTTCTACTTCTCATCGATGATGGCGGTGGACACGGAGGCGCTGGCCACCGAGTCATCACTCTCCGCCACCTGGCTTCTGTCGCTGCTTGCATGGCGCGGCCGCCGGCATGGGAGTCTCGACCACAGAAATGGGAGACACGGTACGAGGCGGCGGCGTGGACGGAAGCAACGACGCCCGTGTGCTGCTCCTTGTCGAGCTGGCCTGGAGCGGCGAGTTGCTGAACCATGCACCGGCTTGGGGCAGCAACTGGCTCCGTCGGGCGAGGGAAGGGAGGTGGATCAGAGAGCTGCATAGGCCATATCCGGCGGGCTACCCAGCCGGCTTGGATGCAGAATAACTACTTGTAACGCCCCGGTTTCGATGCGCCAGGTGTCTGCCAGTTATTCGCCGTCATTGCCATGTCATTTGCTTGCGTGTTGCATTTTATCATGTCATCATGTGCATTTCATTTTGCATACGTGTTCGTCTCATGCATCCGAGCATTTTCCCCGTTGTCCGTTTTGCAATCCGGCACTCCTATGCCCTCCGGCGTTCCCCTTTTGTCTCCTGTTGTGAGTGGGTGTTAAACTTTCTCCGAATGGCCCGAGGTTTTCCAAGCGGCCTTGGTATAGCACCGGTAGACCGCCTGTCAAGTTTCGTGCCATTTGGAGGTCGTTTGATACTCCAATGGTTAACCGCGTAGCCTGAAACCCCCCTTTTCTCTTGCAGTCCAACACCCCTCCAAAGTGGCCCAAAACCCAGCAAACTCCCCTCCATGCTCTCGGTCGTTCGATCACGATCGCGTGGCCGGAAACCGCTCCCCATTTGGACTCTCCTAGCTCCCAGAATCTATAAATTAGCCCCTCCACCGAAATTCCCGGTCCAAACCCTAGCCTAATCCTTCCCGCCGCGCCGGACATGTCCGCTCCGCCGCCGGACATGTCCAACCCCCTCGCCGCCGCCACGTGTTGCCTTCCGATTCGGCCGCGCAGCCGTCTCCACCGCGCGCCGCTGCGGGCCCGCCGAGCCCGAGGTCGGCCCACTCGGCCCGTCCCGCCGCCGCCGCCCGGACCCACGCGTCCCCGCCGCCGGAGCCTCCCCTCGCCGGTGCCGCCGCCCACGCCCACCGGGAGCCTCCTTCCCCCGTGCCCGGCCTCCGCCGCCGGTGCTCGTCCGCCCGCCGGCGCGCCGCTCCTCGTCGGCCTCGCCTTCCGCGGCCCCGCCCCCGTTCCCCGCTCCCCGCCGCCTCGGGCGCCACCGTCCGCCGCCGACGCGGCCCCGCCAGCTCACCGGCACCCTGCTTCCGCCGCCTCTGCCATGGGCCGCGCCGCCCTGCGTCGGCCCCGCCGCCCCGCCTCAGGTCCGCCTCGCCCTCGCCGTCCTCCTCCGCGCCGGCCGGAGCCGGAGCTCGCCGGAGCCTCGCCGGCGTCGCCTCGTTGCCAGATCCGGGCGGGTGGACGAGATCCACCCGTCCCGCGATCCAAACGCATGCCCCGTCCCGGGATCTCCTCGTCCCGGGTTGACTTTTTGCGGGGTGAGAATTTGACTAAGTCCCCGAATCTGTGACATTATCATGCCATGTTCATCGCATCATATCTCCTTGCATACTGCTCCGTTTCGTGCGTGTAATTGTCAAATTGTTCGTCTCAATGAGTACTTCATTTCATTCCATTGCATCATGTTCATTTGAGCTCATCTTGATGCCTGAATCTTCGTTGCAAGAGTGCTTCATAATGTTGTAAGAGTGGACAAAATTGTGGAGGAGGAGATACGGGAGCGATGGAGGTGTGCGATTCTTGGTCGGCGTTTGGTCTTGTTTAAATAGGAGATTAAATAGACGGCAGACGGGAGGAGCTCAGCCAGCGTTGCGTTTAATGCCGACCCAGTCATGAATAGACGTGTGTCCAAAATGGGTTTCTCGGCTTCCACACGTGCAGGTTTCATGGAGGCATTTGAATGCGGCAAGGACGCGTGTTCAGCCGGGCATGTAGCGAGTGGCGCTCTCGACTCTGACGTAGGACACCGCATCGTTCTTCCACTGACGTGTGGGCTCTTTGGGTACACGACCTATGTCAGTGACCCAACGCAGGCAGCGCACAATAGAGGAACCTTTGGTGGGCCAGGGCGGTCAGAAGCGGGCATTTCATAAACTGATGATTGTTCATTAAGTGTGACGTCATATTTTTCATGTAGATAAGCCTACTATGTTGATAGCCCGTAGGATACGTTGTGATTCATAAAGACCGCTGCAAACACCAATGTTCTTCTTATCACAGATAAGATTGATTAATACCCGTAACAATCCATGTCCTTAACAAAGCGTGCATGCACGTATAGGTTGAGCGTGTGTCTTGTGTCGTGTGATGTGTGCATGCAGGCATGCGAGTGTTGCGTGCGTGCAAGGGTACGTTTCAGTGTTGCATGCATTTGTGAGTACGTGCGTGTGTTCGTGGGTGCATGTGTACGTGTCAGTGTTGCACGCTTGCATGCGTGCGTGTGCATGTTGACCTCGCCGCGCTGAGAGCACAAATGCGGTGGACGAGGGCGGGGCCCAGGAAGAGAACCACCCGGAGCCGGCGAAGCCACCGCAGCGGATGCCCATGCTGAGGGGAGAACGAGCGCTGACTGGTCGGCTGCGGGTGAGGCTGACGTCGCCGGAAAATAACAGGATGTGTGGGTGGTTAGAGGGATGGCCTGGAGGCAGCACAACCAGCCACAAGAGGAGGGAGCAGGAAGTCCCGCCGGCGCTGGTTTGGGCGGCTGGAGCAGGAAGATCAGAGATTGAAGAAGCACGGCGGCCGTTGGATGGACATCCAACAGTCACTGCTGTGCATTGACTAAGTTGACAAAGCCTTGTGTACGCGTCAAAAAAATTTAGGACAGCGGCATCGTCAACCTAGTAGGCCCAGAAGTCAGCCTCCAAATCTATGGAAAACAGCATACAGCCCATTAGCCATTATTTTCAATAATTTACAGCCCATTTGCTAATTCTTAAGGATATTTGAAGCCCATATTATTTTTATTAGCATTACAGACCATATATTCTGGGCAATGCTAAAAAATTCAACAAAATTTTGCATATTTCGGTGGGGTCCAAACTCTTTTAATCACGAAATTTTGAGTCACGTTAAAAATAGTTTTCAAAAAATTATATCAAAATAAAATTCAAAAAACAATTCTCCGCAAAAAAATGAATGAAATTTACAATCTTAACTAGCAAGATGCCCGTTCGTTGCACGGAACATGAAGATGCATTTGTATGAGTAGTTTATCTTGTGGGTGAAAAGATGATATTTTAATGTAATTGGCAGTTGGCTTTGGTTTTTATAAGAGTAGAGAGTAGAGAAATCCTAAAAAAATGATATTTTGATGCAATTGCCAGTCGGCTTTGGTTTAAAAATTTATAGCCCATTTCTTACAACTTATAGCCCGTTTTCTGGGGAAGCCCATTTCTTATCCCTCCTCATCTTGAAAGATTTGCAGCCCAGCAGGGCTGAGAAAAGCAAGTAGGCCTCAGTTTTGGTATTCTCCAAAAAAAAGAACTGGGCTAGCCAATTTCAGAAAGAAAGAAAATATCAACCGGGCTCGTCATGTGCTTAATAAAAGCGTAAGCGTGGGCTAGACAGGCCATAGCCCCCGCACAGTGCGCAGTTGAGCTCCATCTCTGAAACTGAAAAACAACTGGGCGAGCTGCTGGGTCCCTGGTGTTATCCGCTCATTGTGTAATTTTCTCGTTTATTGACTACATTGACAATGGCGTGGAACCTAGTTGTCAAACAATTAGGAGGAAGTATTGTTTTGGCTTGTAATAACGAGGCACCTGCTTGCAAAATGCAATGACCCTGGTGGGTCCCTACTGTCAGCCTCTCCACGTACAGTCATCTCCTAATTCCTCTTGGTTGTTGCCCATGTTGACAACACCAGACGGCAGCGAGCACAACGAGCTAACCAAGGCGGAGAATGACGGCAAGGCCTCGGACGGGAACGAACAACAGCCATGGAAGATGCGGCAGTGTAGTGGCAGGTGGAGGGGAGTACGAGGGCAACAACATGCAAGTCAAGCATACAAATGGTACAAAAAGCCCAAGGATTAATTGTTCATCAAATTTTTAGACAAAACCCAGATAGAACATGAAAGTAACATCTAACCCAACCACTCTTTTTTGCAGTCACAAACAAATGGATCAGTTTGATCCATAAAATCAACATCTTGTGCAAAAATATATATTTCAGGATGTCTACAACTTGTTGTAAATAGAAGCCGAGCATGTTTAGAAGCCCATTTGTCCACCTGAAACTTCTTTTTTTTGCTGTTCAGCATGTTCGTTCGTGAGAAATCTCTTGCTGTAAAAATTAAGCCTCATGGACAATAGTAACCTCGCATTCAACAGGAAGAATGTGACAAAGCTTCTATTTGCCTGGTTGGATGCATATTGTCCCATCGTTATTGTCCTCAAACGAATGTCATGAGAACTGAGAAAATCCTTGTGCTTATTATGCCAATGATTGGTTATATGTTTTTCTCCATGTGGTTCTGCGTAAGTAGACATGAAGATTGAAAACAATTAAGGTCTGGAAAAATAGTATGTTGAAAGAACGACAGCTAAACAGTTAATTCTAGTACAATATATACGGGCTTTCAATGTGCATGAAATCATCACCTCTATGTATAAATTCTCTAGAGATCGAAAGCATCGTAGCAAGCCAATAATTATGTCCAGATCAAAACTATACATTCTGATATATATGATCTTGACAGAATCCAGCAGCATTGATAGGCTATCAATGGACGAACTCTTCATTGAGCATATAACATAATATTAGTACCCAAAGTGTACTCCAAGATGATATAAAACTTATGCGCACAAATGAAAAATGCAACATATGATTACAAATGTGTAGATGATAATATACGGTACCTGAAAAGGTGAGGAGCCAAACACAAACTCCTTGTGATTATTAAATGGGTCACGAATTACACCCAAGGTCTCCAGTTTGGGCGCAGAGACGACAGTTATTTTTGAAGGTGTATAACAATTATCAAGGAGCAACCTTTCAAGTGAAGGGGCATCTTCGATGATGAGCTGCTGTCCTTCAAAACAAATTCCAATGCTTTTAAGATGAGGCGACTTTATTTGGAGACAACTCATACCGATTTCTATTCCCAAAACAATCAACAAGCGCTCTAGGGCAGAGCAACTGGAGTGGATGATACTGTGCAGTGAGGCCTCCGACAGATAAACCACCACAAGAGAAAGTTTTTTTAGCAGTGGGAGTCGAAGCATTTGTACCAGATCGTATGGTAGATGGCACCGGGCGAAGATGGCGGTGTGGAGAGAGGAGGAAATCAGCGAGATGGACAACGGTGATGTGGGCACGAATTTTTGGTATGTTCGTGGTATGAAACTTTAGTGTTAATGGTAGAACTCAAACTGCTGGAGTTTTCTGAATTCAGGGGATGTCAGCCAAGCGTCCACCTTGCCGGGAATGGATAGCAGGTAGCTTCTCGGGATGCAGAGGCATTGAACGGGGCCCTGCTGGTGAGAAGAGACAATGGCTCTGATGAGATCAAATTCAGGAAGGACAGATATCTGACGACAGTCGAGATTGAGGGGCGCGGTGCGGCATAGAGGGCGCCACCAAGTTGAGAGGACTTGTGTGCGGCAGCAATCCTTGGTGGGGAGAAGCGAGATGATTTCCTCAAGGATGACGTCCGAGAGATCGCTGATGCGGTCCACTGGAGATTCTACTGGTTCCTCAGATCCGGGTGGGGGGGGGGGGCTCGCCGCTTCTCCCCGCGCTACCGGGTGCGGGATCTACAACCAGCATCGCCGCTGGCGAGAGCCTCATCTTCTTGGCGCTGGGGCCAGCCGACTCCATTTTCCTTGTGGGCATCGCGCCGAGCTCACGGGTTTGAGCAGAGTAGCCAGAGACGAGCCTAGTGGCAGTGCGAGTGGGGAAGAAGGAGGGCTGGGGATTTCTGTAGGAGTGGAAGAAGAGGAGCAGGCGTTTTCTGTACGAGTGAGGAAGAAGGTGAGCGGGTTTTTTTTGGACGAGTGAGGAAGATTGGGGAGCGGGGGGAAATGGGTGGGGAGACGGAAGCGGGAGAGCGAGCTGTTCATGTTTCTAAGGCCCGCTGCACTAACTACTCACTTTTTCCCAAGAACCGCTCTCTTCTTTTGCGTTGCTGCATGACTGGCCATGCATGCAGGATGCATGTGCCCGCCGGCCACTACATGCGCCCAGTTTGTTACTAGGCCTATTTAATAGGGTGGTTATGGAGTAAATTAAGGAGATTTATTTTCTCTGTGTGCATCCACCAAATTAGAGGATGCGGTACTGGATGTAGACACTCACATTGAACTAACATTTAGAAGAACAAAAGTTCAGCATGTCTATGCATCTCAATGATTCACCATACTATAACCAATATATAAAACTGTGAGAAGGTGTGGAAATAAAGAAAATCGGTCGATGCTTCTCTCAGCAAAGGGCCTCCCTGCGCATGCATTAATTTCATGGGCATGCTTGTTTCTTCTCAATGTTGCGAGAACTTTGAGCATGTTGGCAACTCCACAGCTAGCTAGCTGCCTCATCTTGCAATTGATGCTGACACATTTGCAGCAAACACATGAGGCAATAGAGATGACTCAACATGGGTCCATATTGTGCAGTTCCCCTGATATCATATTCATTGTCCTGAATCTGAAAAGATAGGAAAATAGTAGCTATACTTAAACGGTGTTGCAAAACAGTAGCGCATATCAATACCTCGGCATGACAAAACATGATCAACTGGACGAAGGGGATACTGACCTGCCTGAGGAAGATTACATATAATTTCATAAGTCCTTGGTTGATTTCCACCTTCGGCTGCACTGCTTGTTTGCTCCTCCACACATGACAGAATCGTTCCGCACTGCATTCAGCAAGTCAACGTACGAATAAGCTAATTTCATCTTGCGGTGGTCATCGTACCTAGTTACGAATGTAGGAATACCTGGAGCACCGTGAGGTTAGCTGACAGCAGGTAGATGCAGCCATATAAATTTTGTGCGGTGCTACTAAAATTGAGGTTTGTATCCCTTCCCGTTATGAGAATTCTTCTTGAAGTTGGTAGAATGTGACGGCTTGTTCTTTGCATCAAACTTGTCTTTCCCCTGAGATTTGTTGTTGTTGTTTTGGGGCTGGTTGGGCTAGAAGTTCTTCTCGTGTACCATGTGGGCACTAGAAGCTCCGCCGCCGACCCGAGCACGTGTGTCTTTTGCTCTCACCTTCTCCTGAAAATCAGGAGTGCTAATGAGATCCAAAACAGAAAACTCATGTCTCTTTTTTTTCAGAGAAGTAGCAAAATCGTTCCGCGAAGGTGGAAGCTTGGCAATGATGGTCCCAGCAACAAATTTGTCTGACAACACACACTTAAAGTACTCAAGTTCCTTAGAGAGTGACTGTATCTCATGAGTCTGCTGAACAACAGAGCGCTCATCAGTCATCTTGTAGTTACAGAATTGCTCCATGACATACAACTCGTTGCTAGTGCCCGAGGGCCCAAACGTGGCTTCGAGCGCAGCCCACATGTCTTTGCCGCTATCAAACAACATATATGAATCCACAATGGAATTGTCAAGAACACTCAGCAGGGCGGCATTGAAGAGGGTATCCATGTTCTGAAAAGCTTCCTGCTGTGTAGGATTAAGATCGCCCTCAGGCTTACCCTTAGTGGCGTCATAGCAGTACATGATCTGAAACCAATATACTGCTCTTGTGCGCCACCTTTTATATTGCCCCCCCTTAAAAGTAGGCAGCTTCAAAAGCGCAGCAAAACCACTTGGAGTAAATTGCCTGTGATCAGGTTTTTGGATTGGATTATTGAATATATGAGCAATTTAGTATGAGATTTAATCCGAATCAGCAGTAAATAGATCATGACGACAATTGCAAACATCAAAGTAATGATGCGGACTAAACCAGGAGGACAGAATCACATACTGTACAGCGGGAGCAGAACCGATGTGGTTCATGTTGTCACTCATGTAGTTGATGAAGAGGTTACTGAGGTCGGGGAAGAAGGCTGTCGTTAAGGAAGTCGTCGCTGGCAGTAGTCACAGGTGTGTGCTCCCCAAAAACCTGATCGCCCCTCTCCCATACAGGATCACAAAAGGCGTGGTTCGGAGGACTGCTGTCCCTTCTCGCGGTGCACACCGGAAGGAGGGCTGGAGAAAAATTGCGTGGCGGCGCTAAGATCTGGAACGGTGCGAAACCATTTTATACAGCGGTGGCTAGGGTAGATCATGTCAGGCCGGAGTATAATAGTAGGCCTTTGGCCCCCAAACCCCACGTCCAAGTCAATAATAGCTCAAAAAAAGTCAATAATAGCCCCACCAAGGTTTTTTTCAAAAAAAACAGAGTAATTAAGGTGTCCGTTAGTCCCTTTAGTATAAATACAATATCATTAATAATGGCCCCACCTTTTGTCTCACAAAGTAGAGTATGTTGGAGTACAACCGGCTACACGTTTACAATCCGCTTCTCTTCTCTCTCCTCTTCTCTCTCCTTCAACTAATCACAAATACTATATTTAAATCCTTATAGCCTGCTTATGTCATCTAATTATAGTACTTGCTCTAAAAGTTACTATCCACTGTGTAGTCTGAAATGCCGGGCGTGTAGCGGGCGGTGCCCTCGGTCGGCGCGCCGCTTCAATGGCGGAAGCAGTGAGAGGTCGCGTCGCCCTGACTTTCCATCAATGTGGAGCGGTGGGCTGAGCTGGCGCCGGGCAGGAAGCATGCGCGGGAGGGGGGAGGGGTTTTTGTTGGGCCAAGAAGGTGAGAAGCCAACTTGGGATCGGTCTGGACGGGGAAATATCATGTGCTCCCATACTCTGCATATGACACTAGTCTATGTTACTACTCCCTCCTTTCCGGTTTATAGAGATGTTTAGAGTAACATAGTAATATGTTACAGTACAAGTTACTCCCCACTATGACCAGCCTTGGCCTCTCCCAGTGCTCCACCATGTATAGATGCTAAGCCTTCCACGTAGGCATAAAATATGATGTGGCACCAATAAACTAAGCACCTATGCATTGAACACTTGAGTTACTAAGCCATTTAATGCACTTAGCACCTCATCTAAAGAGCGTTAATAGTATAGCCAGCTGCTGGCTATAAGCCTACAACCCATCTTAGACTAGCCACAATGGAGAGTAACATACACTAGTAACATACACATATCCCTAGACTATGTTACTACCTCAATAGTGGTTAGTAACATAAGTGTGGTAACATGCAAAGCTTCATTTATTAGGTTATAGACTCATATTGCATTGGGACATGTGATGTTACAGTAACTAGCTAAGTTAATAATACTACATCTCTCCTCATTAACTCATTGCCACATAAGCAAATTTGCTGAGTTGGACTCGATGTTACTACCGAAGTTACTCCCACTGTGGCTAGTCTTATAGTCAACATGTACAAAGTGCCTAGGAGCACGTGCTAGAGCTAGCTCTTCACGAAGAGCCCGCTTAGCTTCTCTCTCATCTTCTCTTTCCTCCAACTAAGCAGAAATATACTAGTTTATTCCTTATAGCCCGCTGACTCAGCTCTATTATACTTGCTCTAAGCACAACTAAGCACTTACTAGCACCCCCTTGACCATGGACCTTGACGGTGTATATCACCTTGTGTCTCATAATTTTCCTCGTCATCATCTGAGTCCTAGAAGATCTCACCCACATCATCATTAGCATGCAACCGCCTTAATAGACAACATGCGCAGAAGGAGTAGAGGCGACTGGGGACGCACCACCACCACGTCATGGGCACTCCGTATGTGCTCGTGTGCGTGCAGCGTGCGTGTTTTTCCATTGGTGCTAGCTCTAAGGCCGAGGCTGCGGTCGTCTTCGTCTCCGACTAGTAGTTGAGCAACGACGGCAAAGAGGTGCTGCAAGAGATGCGTATGCATCGTTGCGTGCGAGCTTCGCCGTAGCACGACGAACCGGACGTCGCCTGCGAGCTTTGCGTGCGAGCTTCGCCGTAGCACGCCTCCATGAAGCCGAGTGTGTGCGCATGCATGTGTTATTCATGTGCATTCTACGGCCGAGCGTGTGTGCATGCATGTCTTGTGTACGTGCGTTGTGTGCTCCATGTTGTGCGCGTATGTGCATGAGTTGGATCGGATGGAGTTAGTGCGTTGGCTTGTGTACATATTTTAGAGTGTAGATTCACTCATTTTGTTTCGTATGTAGTCCCTTATTGAAATATCTAAAAAGACTTATATTTGGGAACGGAGGGAGTATAAAACATCTTCAACTTAGCATCGTGATGTACCGTTTCTAGTGGTTAGCGAAAATTTCATGTTCTTTTAGTTGTTTATAGGTGGGCATGCGGCAAAAAACAGGGGAAAACACGCAAGGTTCCTTGCAGACGCTCCACCGCGAGGTTCCTTGCTCCTCCTCGGTCGTCGGGAATCTATGCTCTTCAACTCTTTTCTTTTATGTGAGCTTTGTTTATCCTTTTCCCAACATGTGAGACATCTAGCATCAAGGTGCACGTGTCATGCAAGAAAATGGAGATAATCAGATAAGCAGTGCGTAAGTGAGTCATGCGGGGCGAAAGCGGGGGGAAACCCTCACTTTGATGGCACCTACGCAATATTTTTTCTCCTCGATGGCACGTGAATGGCACGTGAATAGTGCATGTACTCAATGACGGAGCACTCGATGGTAGCAATGACATGGTCAGCCCTTTTTTGGAGAGAGTACGTACTACTAGTAAATAACTTTGATGTGTCCCATTAACTCGCAGAACGACGAGAAGCTTGATTACGCCTTCTCCCTCGCCAATGCGTGAGCGGTGGCTTGCAACACGACGAGAAACTTTTGCTTACAAGCGGAGGACGTGCAACAGTTCATTTGGTGTCAGATTGCCAGAAGCACTACTGTAGAACCATCGACTTCTGGAAGAGGCGAAGAGCCAAGCGCAAGATCACCTACTAACCTTAGGCTAGGCGTAGTGGGAGTAACATAAGTAGAGGTACCTCCTTTTTTTATTCTAGAAACAACCACACGCGAATATCAAGGTGCTGGTTACGTAGAATAAATTTCCTGCAGTCCGTGCTCAGCCCTCCTCTATCTCTCTTCTCCGCTAGCCAGTGGACGCGCGGAGCCCATCATCTGTTTGCTCACATGCGGCCCCACATGTCAGTGAAAACGCAAGAGAACCCACTGAACCTGCACATCTTTCACCTCGACGTGCTGGTGATGAAAAACAAATTGAAGAAAGATCTTCGGTGGCCGCTTTTGGAGTTACTCAAGAGTAGTAAGATTCTATTTACAGTTTAACCCAAGATGGAAATCTCGTGTCTTCAACTACCACTCTATTTTCTTTCATGACACGACCTGGATGCTGGATGTCCCACGTGTAGGCAAAAGGAGGAAGAACCCGACCAAATCTTCGGTTGTCCTCTCGGATTAGACTAGTTGTGCTAACTTTAAAATTTTATTGTGTACTCCCTCCGTTCCAAAATACTTGACTTCCATTTGTCCAAAAATGGATGTACCTATATACTAAAACATGTCTAGACACATATATATTTTGACAAATAGAAGGCATGTATTGTGCAACGGAGGGAGTAGAATGGATGTAAGTTTTTGTATTGGGAAGAAGAGTACATCCATATATTGATAGAGCACAATTTAGTAGATGTTCTATCACTTTTAGCTAGCACAGAGGCCATAGATGACATTAGTGCACTTGTTGATACTCCTACTTGGTATGCGTGTTGTTGCTTAGACGCAGAGAAAAATGGACCGGAGGGAGTACTAGAATAGAGGCTAGACATGAGACTAGATGCGAGGAAGCAACGTCTACTTCTTTACACTCGAAGAAGAAAGAAGCACACAAGATCGAGCCTCCGCAGATCAACAATGAATGCATCGAGAAGGCACTAATCCAACTTACAGGAGTAGTAAAATGTATTCTTGTGGTTCTTGTTTTCTTTGGTCTTGCTTTTCGAGTCAAAAATATCGTTGGAGTTCGTGCAAAACGGAGGTCCGTTTGGGGTTGTGCGTTGCAGTTATCGTTACAAGTGGGACCGCAGTTAAGGAAACCATCTATCGGCAAACCCCCACCTCGCCCACCGTGCGATGGCTGAGTTAGAGAAACAATGAGGTTGAAGAGATTGCTCTAGCACAAACTCCAAGAAATATGGTGTCAGATGGAAGTCGTGCTGGTGGCGTGTGCCGTACTCCTGGACGTGAATGCTTGTTCTGGCCCATGCCACCCTACTACTCCTACTACTTACTATATAGTAGTAGTACTACTAGTATCGAGGATTCGAGGTGCTGGTTACGTAGTAGAGTACAATATGGCTACAGTAAAAACACCTGCACAACGCGCGAAGCATGTGAAGCCAGTACAAATAGTGTACTACTATTGTTGATTGGCCTCATCCGATAACTTGTTGCAATGCACGTACAATTATGTATTCGGAAAATGTATTTTTGCCTCGTCGCACCACTCACTCACAGAAGCAACTCGAAAGCCATTCATAAATTTAGTAAGTTTATCACAGGCATATCATTTTATTACCTACAACAGGTCATCAACCCACATCGACAACGAGGATACATTATAAATACTAAAGTTTTCACCACACAACAAATAACAAGCAATGAAATGAACTTCAACTCAACCATTCCTCGGCGTTGGAAACGCTTGCTTTGAACCACAAGTGATTCTCTGTGACGGGCCATCCATTGTCGATCTGGAGACCAATGCAGGACTGATCATCCAGGCTGAAGCGGCCTACTATATCAGTACCAGGGTAGGGAACCACCCAAATTTCCGAGGTATAGACACAGTTGCTTCTCATAAATGGTAGTAACGTTGTGTCAACAGCAGTTGGATCGCCTTTCACCATCATTGGATAGTTTTGTCCAAGGAAGAGCGAGTTTCTCCAAGACTATCAATTCTGTACCAGGGAGAAGGAGTTGGCGCTAGCACACTAGTATCCATCCCGAATACCATGCAACGGGTGTTGGAATAGGTCCGGAGAGTGCGACCATGGGAGACTACACCTGCTTCCTTAGCAGTAACATCATCAGTGGGCTGTATACACACGAGAAGAGGTGATCCATCGGAATTAGTTGCTAGGCGCCAAATAGTATATGGGCGCTGCTCGTCCTCATGCTTGTGATCATCACCATCGTCATCGCCCCCTTGGTTATAAAAATCTTCAAGTATAGGTGGTGGAATGTTCGCAGGACCTTGGAAACACAAGAAGAAGGTTAATTAGTAAAGGGAAACTTGCTAACCCGCATGCATGTGGATGAAACAATTATAATTACGGTGGAAGACAAACGTACCGAAACAATGACTCCATGCAAAAACAGTGCCACGAGTGGTGGCAGAAAACACAAGGCCCTCATATTCAATTGCATCACAGTACTCATCCATGTACAAAAACTGATTTTTGAGCAATATCCATCGAGTCAAACCAGCAAGGACGGCAACAAGCTTGTCGAAGATAGCAACAACTTCATAGTTGTTGTAATTCCAAGAGCGGTTGGGAACTCGAGAAATTGCTATCTTCCGTAGAAGACAGTCACCATGATTTTATTTGAACGTGCGTACAATACCAGTGTGCTCAACCTCTGGGCAGTCTGCTGAGAATTTTGGAAGTGGAACCCCGTCACGAGTGTACACATTCACAAGTTCCCACTCGTAGTTGGACCCAATGTAAACAATCCAATCTCCATTTGCACCTGCCCAAGCCTTGCCCTCGAGCGATGGCATCTTAACATCATACGTATCATTATCAAGCGGCATCAACTTGCACAGGGCGAGGCCTCCGTCATGACGGCGCCAGTCATCAGGGTCACGGCGAAGAAGATATGGGAGATCAAACCGCTCCTTGACTCTTGGGTTCCTTGTAATGATGTTATTAGTTGAGTCAAGAATGGGCTTGAACTAACCTACCATGCTAGCCGAGGTGATGACGTTGCACCGATCAATGAGTTCCTCCACCACGACATCTTTCAGATCAAGGCAAGAATAACGGGGTCATTCCTGTCCTGTTCCCTCCATGGAGAAGACGATCGAACAATGGTAGAAGAAAGGGTGAAGGGCTGAAGGAAAATGGAGGAGGAAGAGGAAGAGCGTGCGATAGAAGTTCCAAATCGAGAGGGAAAGGCGAAGAGTCGGTGCATGGTTGCTAGTTTGCCACGGTTCACGAAGGGGCGCTCCGGCCTACACGTCAGTTCAGAAATACTCCTACTACTCGTCGTCGTCCCACTGATATGTTGGAATGGGACCACATGTCAACGAAACATGGTGTGTAATTTCTCGTGCAAAATGCGATCTAGCCACGTTGGCCCGAGGTGCCGCATTAGTTTTTTTTTTGAAAGTTTGCCGCATTAGTTATCGATCTTTATTTTTTTTAACATGCAATCTGAATGGATAGCTCCTGTGGTCATCACACGTGAGTGGATATAGTGATGGTTGATTCGCCCGACAACTTATTACTGTGGGAATGTGGGAGTACCCGTGGATTCAAGGAACAGAAAAATGATGGCTGTTTCGTCCGAGCAACTTACTATGGCGAAGGTGGGGCTCTGTGATTTGACTGATCACTAGTCATTACTACTGCGGTGCAACGACTGGGGTGAATCTTTCCCTGAAGTTGTGTTGTGCACTCAATATTGCTCCATGGCAGGTGGAGCCGGATGAAGGATGTCCAACATGTCGGCGAAACGGAGTTGAATTGTTTTTGGCATTGCTATCAATCCTTCAGGATTTGTTTATATGTACTCATAATTTTGATGAAATTGTTCTGTGATGCTATGAAGGTTTCAACTCTGGTTCCCGCAGGAAAAAAAGGTTTCAACTTAGGATTCATGTGTCTTGCCTCGAGATTATCTCGTTACAACATTCCATCTAATACAAATGAAACTACCGTGGCTAATGCATCTCAATGGTTCGCAGATCAGCACCAATATTCACATCACAACTGAAGACAAAGTTGTGAGAAGGTGTACAAATAAAGCAAAAAATATAATTGATCGATGCTGTTCGTAGGCATGGCTCCATTTCCTTGGCACAGTGTTCATTGCTTGGCAGCTAGTTTCACCCAGCTAGTATCCGATCATTTTGTGCAGCTCCACTAAAATCGAGCGGACCATCCCTATTTGCAAAGATATCCAGTCAGTGCGATTACAATAATAGTGGAACTAGATGATGAAACATAACACACATAAATAGAAGCCGATCACCTCTACGATCTCTCTTTAGGACTAACTTCTTGTTGGAGAAGATTAGGCACAGAGTTAGATGAGGAGGATAGCAAAACCAATCTCCCTTTCCGCAGTCCCACAGAAATGTAAAAACGTTGCCCGTGTGACATTTTGGCGGAACTGCACAAAACACTCTTCAGAAAAGTGATTTGTGCAGTTCACCAAAAGGTCGCAATAGCAACGAGGTGAAAATGGATAGCCCTATTTGCAAAAGGAGGTCGAAAGGAAACAATTACTGCCCAATAACACAAGTTGAAGACACATATGCCGACAAAAAAGAAGCATGTTCCATGTAAAAAGGGAAAGATAGCACATGGTGGTTTATCAAAAATGGTTTGAGGACGAGATTGCAAAATGGAAAGTACGCCGGCCGAGATACGATTTAAGCAAACAACTAAAGAAGATCCACATGTAGCAACGTGGGAAGATGGGCAGTGGAGCAAGGCCGGAGGAAGCTGTACCTGAGGTTCATCGGCATGTTACTAGGAGGGCGCCGGCGGCCGAGATCTGCCCATACTGCGGCAGCAAGCAAGTGGCAAAGGCCCTACCGTGCCGGAGCTTGGTCAGAGAGAACGAAGGGTACCATAGATCGGGACGAGCTGCCTCAACGCCATCGAACGGAGAGACGATGCACATCCTCCCTTTCCGCCGGCGGATGGGATGCGGCCGGATCACTGATCAACGCTGAGAGAGAGAGGCCACGGCGGCCTTGTGTGAGATTGTGTGACGAGACTCACGAGAGACAAACCCATTTTTCCATTTTGCCCCATGGCAATCGTTTTATATTCTAGGCGTGGTACCCGACCCTCCTTCGAGTAAACAACCGCTACAACCGCTACACGCGTCAAATTATCGTGTGAGAGAGATGGTTTGTGCGAAACAGAGGCAATGTGTTGATGATATCTCAATCAGAAAAACGTAACATAGGCAATGTGTGTGAAACAGAGTCATGGACATGAGATATCGATAGAATTTAAATCAAGGATGAAGTGTGTGGCTGCGCGATCGATAAAGAGTGCCATCAAATTTGTGTTTGCCCACATCAAAGATACAGGGCAGCTGGCCTACTGGAATTTGAGAGGGCAGAGGTGCAGTTCTTCTCCGTTGCGTGGATACTATCATGCCCAATATGTGACCCTATCCAAAAGGAACTCGAAGGTCCCACCAGGGATAGACCCGCATATTGAAACGCTTTTGCAAGGTGGATATCATTACATCAACATTACATAATAGATGGGGATACATACACAAGGCATACAATGCCACACGAATACAACATCATCTGACATAAGAGCACCATCCGACTACAGATGAAACACAAACAGAAACTCAAACGACATCCACCCTGCTAACCCAGGCTGCCAACCTAGAACCTATCCCTGATCAAAGAAGAATCAGAAGAAGAACTCCAAAACAAGCAAACATCGCTCTCGCGTCATGACCATTGCATAACCTGTACCTGCAACTGTTGTTGTAGTAATCTGTGAGCCACGAGGACTCAGCAATCCCATTACCATGGGTATCAAGACTAGCAAAGCTTAAAGGGAAAGGAAGGGGTAAAGTGGTGAGGTTGCAGCAGCGACTAAGCATGATATGGTGGCTAACATATGCAAATAAGAGCGAGAAGAGAGCAAGCGGAACGGTCATGAAGCTAGCAATGATCAAGAAGTGATCCTGAACTCCTAATTACGTCAAACATAACCCAAAAACCATGTTCACTTCCCGGACTCCGCCGAAAAGAGACCATCATGGCTACACACCCGGTTGATGCGTTTTAATTCGGATCTGGTGTCAAGTTATCTACAACTGGACATTAACAAATTCCCATCTGCCCATAACCGCGGGCACGGCTTTCAAAAGTTTAAACCCTGCAGGGGTGTCCCAACTTAGCCCATGATAAGCTCTCGCAATCAATGAAGGATATACCTTCTCCTAGGAAGACCCGATCAGACTCGGTATCCCGATTTACAAGACATTTCGACAATGGTAAAACAAGACCAGCAAAGCCGCCCGATGCGCCGACAATCCCGATAGGAGCTGCACATATCTCGTTCTCAGGGCAACACCGGATAGGTCAGCCTACGAGTAAAACCAGCCCTCGAGATGCCCCGAGGTGGCCCCGCAGTCTGCCTGGTTCGGACCAACACTTAGACAAGCACTGGCCTGGGGGGGGGGGGGCTAAAATAAAGATGACCCTCGGGTTGGCCGACCCAAGGGAAAGTTATAGGTGGTGGTGAGGCAAATGGTAAAACCAAGGTTGGGCCTTGCTGGAGGAGTTTTATTCAAAGCGAACTGTCAAGGGGGTCCCATAAATCACCCAACCGTGTAAGGAACGCAAAATCCGGGAACATAACACCGGTATGACGGAAACTAGGGCGGCAAGAGTGGAACAAAACACCAGGCATAAGGCCGAGTCTTCCACCCTTTACCAAGTATATAGATGCATTAATTATATAAGAGATATTGTGATATCCCAACATAATCCTGTCCACCATGGAGCAATCTTCAACTTCACCTGCAACTAACAACGCTATAAGAGGGGCTGAGCAAAGCGGTAACCTATCCAAGCAAAGGTTTGCTAGGAAGGGTGTCAAAGGTTAGAGGTTCATGGCAATTTGGGGAGGCTTGAAGAACAGGTGATAGGAAGCGCAACATAGCGATAGAACGAAACAACTAGCATAGCAATGATAGTAATGAGATCCAAGGTGAAGGTCATCTTGCCTGAAATCCCGCAAGGAAGAAGAACGAGTCCATGAAGAAGATGAAGCCACGAAGACGAACCAAGCGTAGACGAACGAATCCTCACGATCGCAATGAAACAGGAACTATCAAGAAGAAGCACACAACATGGTAAACACACCACACATGAACATGACATGATGCACAAACAAGTATGATGCAAGACAAGACTACATGAAGCTACTCATGGCAAGAGATGATGCACACAAGAGCAACACATCAAGGCAAGTTTAAATGAGGCCGGGAACAACATATAACAATTCCGGCAAGTCCTCATATGCAAATTTCGAAGTTGGTCCAGATCTGAATAAACATTATGTTCAAGTTGTTAAACAGCAAGTTAAGATGCGCCAAGATGACCTACACGAGATTCTAGTCAAGTTACATATAAAGTTCATTTAATTCGGAGCTACGGCCTAGAAGATATGAGCAAAACAAGTTAAACATGGCATTGATGCAAAATGCATACAAAAATCAAGCAAACACCTCAAAACATGAATTCAACATTATAATATGAAACTACATGCAATTCTAAGCAAGTTTCATATAGAGCACACTCAAAACGGAGCAACGGTTCAACACACACACATGAAACAATTTATAGCAACAATCTATCCAAAACAGCAACTAGGCATATTGCAAGCATCAAAACATCATGCTACAGGATCTCAAAAAGAAAACAAAAGGCATGGGCATGATGTATAGGTAAAGCATAACAAAACATGAACACTGAGCTATCTCCATAAACTACTAGAACATGCTCAAACACACATAGCAAGATTGCAAATAATAATAGTTCAGACTTTGCAGAAAATAACATTAGGTTGCAATGTTTAGAGCTATCAAACAACATGTTACAGGAACTCATCATGGCAAACAAAGGCATGGCATGATACTACTTAATGCATAGAACAGAAGTCCTTTACTGACCATAAGCCAAAAAGGATCAGAAGATATGATGGCACCCATGTAAACATAGCAAGTTATAATACAGATTTAAACATGGTAGGAACAACGATAAGTAGGCATGTTGATGAGCTTGTGGAACTCACTACAGAGCAAAACATGGCATGGCAAGGCAATCAACAGTAATAAGACATATTTATGAAGCTAAGTATGGCAAGAGCAAGTTCATAGGGTGCACGTAGCACTAACAACAAGCATGACAACATCTGAACTTAATGTTAACAGGCTGACAAGAACATTATATAGCAACTTTGGAGCAAGATTACAATAAGCTACAATAGGATATAAATGCAACCAGGGGCATGGATGGATAGAGCATGACATGTAGAACAAAACACCCTTAGTGAATATCTCCAGATTATGCATAGAATGACTTGTAGCAGCAGGTTTACATAGCATCACAAAATAACAGATTCAGCCTAGCAAAATAGTAACAGCAAGTACCCTACTTAGCAAGCTCTATTCACTTACCACAAAGCATTGCATGACAAGATAAGCATAGCATCAGCAAGAAGACATGTTTATGAAGCTAACCAAGGAAAGAACAAGTTCATAGCATGCAAGGATCAACTACAACAACCTTGGCAAAATTGAATATGTAAACAATATGCCAGGAAACATTTTGTAGCAAAAGTAGAGCACGAAAATGACATGCTAGACTACTCCATAATTGCAACCAGGGGCATGAATGTATAGAGAATAACCATATGTTCAAAACTTCCTTACTGAAGTATCTCAAAATATGCATGGATCTCTCTGTAGCATCAAGTTTACATGGCATCAAAATAACAGCAGAACAGGGACTAAAATCAGCAACATTACGAAGCCTAGTTTGCATGCTTGTGCTAGTCACCACATTGCTCACAAAAATACATGGTAAGCACCTCTGTAAATAAGACATGGCATAGATCAAAACACATGTAGACATCAACCTCATAGGATGCACACATCAAACATGGCAAAAATGACAAATGAGCATGTTCTGTTAACAGACAGCACACAACATTATATAGCACTCTTGCAACGATGATTCAGGCATTAAGATGGACTCAAATGAACATGAAGCAATGGAATGAAATGAAGTACTCGTTGAGACAAACAATTTGACATATCACACGCACAAAACGGAGCAGTATGCAGGGAGATATGATGCGATGAACAGGGAACCAAAATGTTGAAAACTTAGGGACTTAGAAATATTTCAACCTCGCGGGGAAAAAGTCAACGCGGCGGATCTCGCCGGAGTAGTCGCCGGAGGAGCTCGGGGAAGAAGGGGACGGCCGGGGCAAGCGGAGCTGGGGTCGGGGAAGAAGGATCCGGGGCGCCCTCGGCCGGATCTCGCCGGATCCGGGCCGGAGAGGCACGGGGGCGGAGAGGGGCGCGGCATGGCCGGCGGCGGCGCTGGACATGTCCGGCGGGGTCCGGACGTGTCCGGCTGCGGGACGAGGACGAAGCTAGGGTTGGACTGCGCGAAAATTTGGGGAGGGGCACATATTTATAGATTCTGGGAGCTAGGACAGTCCAAATGAGGAGCGGTTTTCGGCCACGCGATCGTGATCGAAAGACCGAGAGTATGGAGGGGAGTTTGCTGGGCTAGGTGGGCTGTGGGAAGAGGTGCTGGGCTGCAAAGAGAAGGGGGTTTTGGGCTACCCGGTTAACCGTTGGAGTACCAAACGACCTCCAAATGGCACGAAACTTGGCAGGCGGTCTACCGGTGCTATACCAAGACCGCTTGGCAAACCTCGGGCCATTTCGAGAAAGTTTAACACCCGCTCAAAACGAGAGACAAAAGGGGGACGCCGGAGGGCATAGGAGTGCCGGATTGCAAAACGGACAACGGGGAAAATGCTCGGATGCATGAGACGAACATGTATGCAAAATGAGATGCACATGATGACATGATAAAATGCAACACGCAAGTAAATGACATGGAAACGATGGCTAATAACTGGCGTACACCTGGCGCATCGAAACCGGGGCGTTACAACACTCCTCCACTAACAAGAGATCTCGTCCCGAGATCTTAGGACTGAGACGGAAGGGAAAAGGGATGAGGTGAAGCAAGAATGCAAGAGAAGAAACAAAGAATCAAGATCACTCGAGAAGAAGAGAGGAACGACAAGAATGACGAGAATCGAGAGCTACGGAATTAGATAGACTATGAAACAACTCTGGATAGAACGAGATAAGAAACAAATAAGACTGAAAGGATTTAGGCAGCACTCCGGCTGAAACATGGAGGAATAGAACACGAACTTGAGAGGATGGAATGATACTTGATGAAGACATGACACAAAACCTCCGGAAAGAATTAAAAGAGTTGAATGAAAAGAACGGAGAAGAAAATGACAACTTGTGCCACGAATGAAATAGAAAGCAACCTTAGAAGAAAAGATTGAATGGAGTTGTTGAGAAAATTCAACAATGAAAAGAATAAGCTTGTCGTGGACTTATGGATAATATCTCAGAAATTATGAGGTGATAACCAGCCACAAACGAAAATGATTAAATAGCTGAGAAGAACGAAGGAATGCAAAACTCCACTTCCCAAGAAAATGAAGAATTATTTGCTCTTCAAGACGGGAGAAGAAAAGATACTTGAACTCCTCCAACAAAATCTTGATGAACTCTTGAAGAAAAGATTAAATCATGAAGAACCACCATGAAGAACTCCGGTAACAAAAGGATGATGAGATAGAATGAAAGAAGAAAGAATAAGATGAGCCTTACGATGATTTAGATGGAGGATCCGACGAAATGGCCAAGTAAACTTGAACACCGGAAAAGAAAAGATGAAAACACTTGGAACTAGAATTTATTCGACAAGAACAAACTCCGAAGGAAGGGATTAATCACTCTGATGAAATAAGAATAAGATTTATTGTATGCTTATCCTTCATCAAATTAAATTGATGACAAGCAATGGATTTTTCATACTACTTATTCTTCTTGAAAAGGATTGAGAAGTGACATATCGCAAACTTGAGAAGGTCTTCATGAACCACCGGTAGGATTGGAAAGAACGAATGAAATTGATGTGATAATGAAGGAAAAAGAATCTTGAATGAACCACCGTAAGAATTCGAAAATGATAGTAGGAAAGGCACAATTCACCGGGAAGAATTGGAAAATGAATGAAGATACTTGAGGGGATTTAGATGCAAAAGAACAAAGAGATCATGAGCTGAATAAAGAACACTTGAACGAAGCACCGGGATAATTGGATAACGGTAGCTGAAACATGAGGACGAAGAATTCTTCTAGAATGATGGCCTCCGGTGAAACAAAACAGAAATCAACTCCTGAAATACTCCGGATAGGTAAGAAAGAATATCTGACAAACAGAAATAATTCGAGACGATAGCATGAAACTAGAACTGCGAGTTTTCGAGAGAACGGGCAAGATAAACTCTTCTGCGATCTTCAAATGACGACGAGAAACACCACCAAAATTATTGAGGTACTCCGGGAGAATGAAAAACGAAGGGATTGAGCCAACAATGAAAAGAATTTGAAAACAATCTTGGAGAAGGCATGTGACTGATGAAATCCATTCTTACGTCACACTTTGAAAAGAGTTTAAGAATAACTCCGGTAAATTAGAAGAGTCAGGTAAGATCCTGGAAAAAGACCTATGGGTTAGGGTCCACTGAAGAGATAACACCATCAGAATTTTGAGCAGATAGATGATGCACCGGAACAATTGAAATATTTGAATGAGGTGACAACCTCGAATTAATCAGAACATAGACGAATCTCCTGAGATGTCTTGAATACTCCGGAAGGATAAACTGGCAAGAGGCGAATGAGCAGGGAAAACACTTAAGCCGAGGGAAAGAATGTAATCAACCCAAAAAACTTGAATTGCGTCCACCGGAGAAGAAAAAGAGATGGAGAATGACGAACGAGACGAGAATTCACCGGTTGAAATAATTGAGGGAAGACTGAAGAGGCTCCGTATGAATGAAATTGATGCTCGAAAGAGACTCAGGCCCCGGGAAGAAGAGGGGTGGGAGGGCGGGAAAACAAATGCAACTTGGAAGGGGAAATCGACGAATATCTTGAAGAGAAAACACCGGTTGAAATCATTGAGGAGAGGGAGCAAAAACTTCGCACGAGTAGGATGGATACTCGATTACGGACTCCGGCTTTGAGAAGAAAAGGGTGGGCGGGTGGGAAAAGAAAACAACTGATGATTGAACTTGGCAAAGATGAAGAGGCTCGAGTCAACTTGACAAGAAATGCACCGGATGAAAAGAGCTGAGAACCAACGATCGGAAAACCTACTGCGTGATCCTAAAGAAAAAATTGAAGGGGAAGAGAAGTAATTCAAAACACCTACGTCAAGATTCCTGACCAGAGCGACGAAGGGGCTGAGGAGTAAAAAGAATTCCTACTCTTTGATATAACTAGACTCCAAAAACAATTTTCTTCTAGACTCAACAACGGCTAAACTACATGATCAATCACGGGGGCTCCTAGGGTCGGTCGAGGCTCTGATACCAACTTATCACGCCCAATATGCGACCCTATCCAAAAGGAACTCGAAGGTCCCACCAAGGATAGACCCGCATATTGAAACACTTTTGCAAGGTGGATATCATTACATCAACATTACATAATAGATGGGGATACATACACAAGGCATACAATGCCATACGAATACAACATCATCTTACATAAGAGCACCATCCGACTATGGATGAAACACAAACAGAAACTCAAACGACATCCACCCTGCTAACCCAGGCTGCCGACCTGGAACCTATCCCTGATCGAAGAAGCAGAAGAAGAACTACAAAACAAGCAAACATCGCTCTCGCGTCATGATCATCGCATAACCTGTATCTGCAACTATTGTTGTAGTAATCTGTGAGCCACGAGGACTTAGCAATCCCATTACCATGGGTATCAAGACTAGAAAAGCTTAAAGGGAAAGGAAGGGGTCAAGTGGTGAGGCTGCAGCAGCGACTAAGCATATATGGTGGCTAACATACGCAAATAAGAGCGAGAAGAGAGCAAGTGGAACTGTCGTGAATCTAGCAATGATCAATAAGTGATCCTGAACTCCTACTTACGTCAAACATAACCCAGAAACCGTGTTCACTTCCCGGAATCCGCCGAAAAGAGACCATCACGGCTACACACCCGGTTGATGCATTTTAATTCGGATCTGGTGTCAAGTTATCTACAACCGGACATTAGCAAATTCCCATCTGCCCATAACCGCGGGCATGGCTTTCGAAAGTTTAAACCCTGCAGGGCTGTCCCAACTTAGCCCATGATAAGCTCTCGTGATCAACAAAGGATATACCTTCTCCCAGGAAGACCCGATCAGACTCGGAATCCCGGTTTACAAGACATTTCGACAATGGTAAAACAAGACCAGCAAAGCCGCCCGATGCGCCGACAATCCCGATAGGAGCTGCACATATCTTGTTCTCAGGGCAACACCGGATAGGTCAGCCTACGAGTAAAACCAGCCCTTGAGTTGCCCCGAGGTGGCCCCGCAGTCTGCCCGGTTCGGACCAACACTTAGACAAGCACTGGCCCAGGGGGGGGGGGGCTAAAATAAAGATGACCCTCGGGTTGGCCGACCCAAGGGAAAGGTATAGGTGGTGGTGAGGCAAATGGTAAAACCAAGGTTGGGCCTTGCTGGAGGAGTTTTATTCAAAGCGAACTGTCAAGGGGGTCCCATAAATCACCCAACCGCGTAAGGAACGCAAAATCCAGGAACATAACACCAGTATGACAGAAACTAGGGCGGCAAGAGTGGAACAAAACACTAGGCATAAGGCCGAGTCTTCCACCCTTTACCAAGTATATAGATGCATTAATTATATAAGAGATATTGTGATATCCCAACATAATCCTGTCCACCATGGAGCAATCTTCAACTTCACCTGCAACTAACAACGCTATAAGAGGGGCTGAGTAAAGCGGTAACATAGCCAAGCAAAGTTTTGCTAGGAAGGGTGTCAAAGGTTAGAGGTTCATGGCAATTTGGGGAGGCTTGAAGAACAGGTGATAGGAAGCGCAGCATAGCGATAGAACGAAACAACTAGCATAGCAATGATAGTAATGAGATCCAAGGTGATGGTCATCTTGCCTGAAATCCCGCAAGGAAGAAGAATGAGTCCATGAAGAAGATGAAGCCACGAAGACGAACCAAGCGTAGACGAACGAATCCTCACGATCGCAACGAAACAGGAACTATCGAGAAGAAGCACACAACATGGTAAACACACCACACATGAACATGACATGATGCACAAACAAGTACGATGCAAGACAAGACTACATGAAGCTACTCATGGCAAGAGATGATGCACACAAGAGCAACACATCAAGGCAAGTTTAAATGAGGCCCGGAACAACATATAACAATTCCGGCAAGTCCTCATATGCAAATTTCGAAGTTGGTCCAGATCTGAATAAACATTATGTTCAAGTTGTTAAACATCAAGTTAAGATGCACCAAGATGACCTACACGAGATTCTAGTCAAGTTACATATAAAGTTCATTTAGTTCGGAGCTACGGCTTAGAAGATATGAGCAAAACAAGTTAAACATGGCATTGATGCAAAATGCATACAAACATCAAGCAAACACCTCAAAACGTGAATGCGACATGATAATATGAAACTACATGCAATTCTAAGCAAGTTTCATATAGAGCATACTCAAAACGGAGCAACGGTTCAACACACACACATGAAACAAGTTATAGCAACAATCTGTCCAAAACAGCAACTAGGCATATTGCAAGCATCAAAACAACATGCTACAGGATCTCAACAAGAAAACAAAAGGCATGGGCATGATATACAGGTAAAGCATAACAAAACATGAACACTGAGCCATCTCCAGAAATCACTAGAACATGCTCAAACACACATAGCAAGAAGGCAAATAATAACAGTTCAGACTTTGCAGAAAATAACATCAGGTTGCAATGTTTAGAGCTATCAAACAACATGTTACAGGAACTCATCATGGCAAACGAATGCATGTCATGATATTACTTAATGCATAGAACAAAAGTCCTTTACTGACCATGAGCCAAAAAGGATCAGAAGATATGATGGCACCCATGTAAACATAGCAAGTTATAATACAGATTTAAACATGGCAGGAACAACGATAAGTAGGCATATTGATGAGCTTGTGGAACTCACTACAGAGCAAAACATGGTATGGCAAGGAAATCAACTGTAAGAAGACATATTTATGAAGCTAAGCATGGCAAGAGCAAGTTCATAGGGTGCATGTATCACTAACAACAAGCATGGCAACATCTGAACTTAATGTTAACAGGCTGACAGCAACATTATATAGCAACTTTAGAGCAAGATTACAATAAGCTACAGCAGGATATAAATGCAACTAGGGGCATGGATGGATACAACATGACATGTAGAACAAAACACCCTTAGTGAATATCTCCAGATTATGCATAGAATGACTTGTAGCAGCAGGTTTACATAGCATCACAAAATAACAGATTTAGCCTAGCAAAACAGTAACAGCAAGTACCCTACTTAGCAAGCTCTATTCACTCACCACAAAGCATTGCATGACAATATAAGCATTGCATCAGCAAGAAGACATGTTTATGAAGCTAACCAAGGAAAGAACAAGTTCATAGCATGCAAGGATCAACTACAACAACCTTGGCAAAATTGAATAACATGTAAATAATCTGCCAGAAAACATTTTGTAGCAAAAGTAGAGCATGAAAATGACATGCTAGACTACTCCATAATTGCAACCAGGGGCATGAATGTATATAGAATAACCATATTTTCAAAACATCCTTACTGAAGTATCTCAAAATATGCATGGATCTCTCTGTAGCATCAAGTTTACATGGCATCAAAATAACAGGAGAACAGGGACTAAAATCAGCAACATTACGAAGCCTAGTTTGCATGCTTGTGCTAGTCACCACATTGATCACAAAAATACATGGTAAGCACCTCTGTAAATAAGACATGGCATAGATCAAAACACATGTAGACATCAACCTCGTAGGATGCACACATCAAACATGGCAAAAATGACAAATGAGCATGTTTTGTTAACAGACAGCAGACAACATTATATAGCACTCTTGCAACAATGATTCAGGCATCAAGATGGACTCAAATGAACATGAAGAATGGAATGAAATCAAGTACTCGTTGAGACGATCAATTTTACATATTACACGCACAAAACGGAGCAGTATGCAGGGAGATATGATGCGATGAACAGGGGACCAAAATGTTGAAAACTTAGGGACTTAGAAATATTTCAACCTCGCGGGGGAAAAGTCAATGCGGCGGATCTCGCCGGAGTAGTCGCCGGAGGAGCTCGGGGAAGAAGGGGATGGCCGGGGCAGGCGGAGCTGGGGTCGGGGAAGAAGGATCTGGGGCGCCCTCGGCCGGATCTCGCCGGATCCGGGCCGGAGAGGCACGGGGGCGGCGAGGGGCATGGCATGGCCGGCGGTGGCGCTGGACATGTCCGGCGGGGTCCGGACGTGTCTGGCTGCGGGACGAGGACGAAGCTAGGGTTGGACTGCGCGAAAATTTGGGGAGGGGCACATATTTATAGATTCTGGGAGCTAGGAGAGTCCAAATGAGGAGCGGTTTTCGGCCACGCGATCGTGATCGAACGACCGAGAGCATGGAGGGGAGTTTGCTGGGCTAGGTGGGCTGTGGGAAGAGGTGCTGGGCTGCAAAGAGAAGGGGGTTTCGGGCTACCCGGTTAACCGTTGGAGTACCAAACGACCTCCAAATGGCACGAAACTTGGCAGGCGGTCTATCGGTGCTATACCAAGACCGCTTGGCAAACCTCGGGCCATTCCGAGTAAGTTTAACACCCACTGATAACGAGAGACAAAAGGGGGACGCCGGAGGGCATAGGAGTGCCGGATTGCAAAACGGACAACGGGGAAAATGCTCGGATGCATGAGACGAACACGTATGCAAAATGAGATGCACATGATGACATGATAAAATACAACACGCAAGCAAATGACATGGCAACGACGGCGAATAACTGGCGGACACCTGGCGCATCGAAACCGGGGCATTACAGATACCTAACTACAACGTTCGACTATCGGTGTGTGTGTGTGGGGGGGGGGGGGTAGATACCGGTGGACTAGTATATGTGTGGGGAAGGAGAGAGACCTAGCTATGTATTTAGGGAGATCGATCGACATCCATGGATATGTGTAGCAGAGGAATAAGGTTGGGAAAAAGACAAAGGTAGAGCGTCGGAGGGTTGGTGGTGGAGTGGCGTCTCACAAATGGTGGGAGAGGCCTGCTAGACAAACGGAGGGTATGAGTGCAATATCAATAAGAGAGGGCGGGGGATGTCTGTCTGTCTATGCACGTGCGTGTGAGAGACGGGTCGGGAGGTATTCAAGGATGATGAGGGGATAAGATATGGTTGTGGTAAGCATGCGTAACTACATAGGAAGATCAACCGTCGTGTGTCCGAGAAAAGGAGAGACATAACTAGCGAGGTAAGTGTATCGGTGCTTGGTGAAAATGAATTATAGTCGACCTGGCTATATGTAGGGAGATCAGTTCATATACACGCCTGCATGTGTTAGAAGCAAATAAGGTCCGAAGAGGCAGACAGGGGAGAGGGTGTGTCTAGGAGGTAGTGCGAGAGGCCTACCATGTCGAGGGGGGAGGAGTGTGCGAGCATGTGATTAATGAAAAGAGGTGCGGGAGTGTGCACCTGCGTGGAATCATATTGGACATATGGGGGCATGGACGGTGAGAAGAGAAGAGGGGAAGTATATATGTGTTTGTTGTAGGCACACTTGGCTAGAGAGGTATATCGACCGATGTGTGCCAGAAAGAAGGAGCCGGGGGCCTACACACACCGCTGGTGGACGACCTAAAGAAAAATAATGAACGTGCGCGATGGAGGGGACGCTAAGGGTTTGTGAGTGGGGCGGGCGTGTGCATGCACGATAGAAAGTTAGCGCTAGCTAGCTACAAATAGAAGAGGATCGTGAAGGTGTAAAAGACAAACAAAGATCATAATTCATTATAAAAAGGTGGATACAGATACTTGAACAGGATATCATAATGTAGAACATTGATTATAATTTGGGCTAATGTGTGGCTTTTGCAACTCAGGTCTAAATACTTGTCATAATGTAGGGGGCGGGGCACTATACTTTGTGTGATAAACACGGTGTACATATGGAACATGGTTTAGATTATGAATATATAGTTAGTACATCAAATGTACTATTATTTGGAATCAACATCAAGTGTATTCAAAAAATAGAATTTGAGTTCATGTAGTACACATAGTTCATATCTATCTCTATAGTAATCATGTGGTGTGTTATTAAGGTAATACACGAATGATGGTTGAAGTTGGCAACAATCATGATTGTAGATTCTTATTGAAATAAAGAAATAAATTCAAATTTAGTTCGAATTGCAGCGGTAGTATAAACATTTGGAATGCACTAAAATATTGGTATGAGTAGGTTACATGCATTATACAACAAGCGAAAAAATTTAATCAGACATAACATGGATTCATACTCCCTCCTTCCATCTATATAGGGCGTAATGAGATTTTTAAGACCGCCTTTGACTATTGACAAGATTCATAGTACATGACATGCACAATGTGAAAATTATATCATTGAAAGAACCTTTCACAGATGAAGTTAACGTTGTGCTTTGTGTAAGTTGCATGTCATATATCATTGCTCTAATATTTGGTCAAAGTTAGCATCGAAAAACGCATTAGGCCCTATATAGATGGAAGGAGGGAGTAGCTTTGAATAGCATTTGTATAGTAAAACAGGGCAAGACTCTCTCTTCGTGTGGTGTGAATAGTTTTATTTTTTTCCGTTTTCTTTTTGGTTGAGGGAAGTGCTAATTGATTTGGTACGTACAAGTACAAAATTACTACACGTTAGGCTTGTCCCTAAAATTCAACTCGCGTCTTGTTAAATCCCGAAAATTAAGATATCGTGCTCCCAAAACTGGCGCCTTCACAACCCGCGCCTTGCTATCCCAAAATTACAACGCGCGCGAAAACTCCCTCCAGCTGCCAAATCCCGACACGTGAAATCCCCCTTCTAACCCTGAGCCGAAAGTGCCACTAGTTCAAATCGGTGGGGGGGTACTTTTGTAACACACCCTACATTTTGGACAAGCGCGTCCCTAAGTCATGCTTCACCCCATCCCATCGCCCCCTTTTCGCCATTCGAAATCCCAGGCCGCCATAACCTCTCCGCTCCAGCCGCGAAACCCCACCCTCCTCCGTTCTCCACATCACCGCTGCCCAGCCGGAGCGTCTTCCCCGACGACATCGTCCATGCAACAGCTCGACATCCCTCATCCACCTCCCCGGATGAGGATCCGTCGTCCATCTCGCCGTCCAGCCGGTTCAGCCGCCCCGTCCTCCACCTCCAAGGAGCTTCTCCGACGATTGCCTTGTCTATCGCGGTTGCTCCATCCCCACAGCGCCGCCTTAACCTGCTCCACCGGAACCACAACATCCTCACCGACTCCTCGGACGAAGCCGAGGCCTACTCGGTGCCACCAAAGAGCTTGTACACTCATCGCATTGCACCTTCTCCTTAACTCGACCTCCCGGCGTTGACGGTGCTCCATCCTGCACCCCCATGGAGCGGCTACCTTGAAGCCGGTGCCGCGGGCGACATCTCCACGGTGGCTCTCCCCGAGTGCGAGGCCCCTTCGGCGGCGGTGTCCATACCAGCCGGATCTGCTGCTGCTGCTCTGGCTCTCGCTTGATCGCTCACTCGCCCAGCTGATGCTGCTGCTCTCCCCCTCGCTCGTGCTGCTGCTCTGCTCCGATTAAGCCACACTTCAGTCGACCGACTTTTGGGTCAGTCGATTTTCAAGGGTTGGGGGGGGGGGGCTCGCCGGAGTTAAGGAAGAACCACCCGCATCGGGGACGGGGGCTCGCCGAAGAGGTACCCCACTATCTATCTTAGGGTTCAGGGTGGGGGAGCCGGGGGCCTAGAGGACTAGCCGGGGCGGCGGTGGCGAGTTGTTTGCGAGCCGGGGGCCTAGAGGCCTAGAGGGCTAGCGAGGCGGCACTGGGGCCGGCAATTCGGCCGGTGGTGGCTGGCGGCTCAGGGGGGTGCAGGTTGAAGATGAACTGCAGGCCCTCCCTAAACTACATGTCAAGTGCCTCTCTGCTACCATTGCGTTCAGTTTCGACAGTAGCATTCATATTGCACAGTAAATTTTAGTTTCGACAGTTAACTTCAGACTCAACAGTTTTTACCTCATCTATTGTAGTCAGGTGGTTTTTGGTGATGTTAATTTTACATCCATTTTACATCATCTATTGGAGATGCTATTAGAATCCCACTTGAGATTGACGATGTCGGTCTTGTGCTGCTTCAGCCTTGACGTCTTACGGCTCACCGGAGCTGCTCCAACGACAGAAGATCCATCACAACAGAGCAGTGCCCTGGACGCCGTCTACAGATTCCTCAGATCTCCCTCCACACCTCCGACAGCCACCTCTGCCTCAACTGCTTCAGCGACCAACCCAATGATGCTGAGGTCGACACGGCTATGGCAAAGAGGTTGTACACTTGTTGCATCACTTATTACTATACATTCACGTCGATCCATTAGGGCTATTTTGGTTCAACAGAAAACACATAGCAATAGGGAATTTTCCAGTGGCACTCTACTATTCAATTATTCATGCATTTTGTTGAAAGGAATGAAGCAAAACATCCACATGGACCTACTTTTCAAAATCCTATGCATGAAAACAAGACCAAGTGCATTAGTGCCAGAATAACATTCTAATTGTACACGCTTTCATATGGTTTCTCTTTATTTTGGCCATGTTTCTTTGCATTCATCTGCTCTTCCAATTCCTGTAAACCAAACACCCAAGTTGATAGAAATCCTGTGTTTACAAGTGCTCTGCTTACCATGTGAGTTTTCCTATCCTATTCCGGTGTTTTTCCTATCCCTGCATTTTAAGAATCATGCAAGCCAAATGAGCCCTTACAGAATTACTTCAGTTACAGGTACGTGTCGAAGGGAACTTTGTGTGGTTTGTCCTGCTCCTGCCGCGACGTCGTCCACCTCACCTGAGCTGCTCCATCAACAGAAGCATCCACCAAACCAGACATCACGACTCCTGGCTGTCTTTCGCCTCCTCAGATCTCCTTCCCTGCCGCCGGCACCCACCCCAACGGCATCACCATCATCGACTCAGCAGATGAACCTGAGGAGTACATGGGTCCACAAGAGAGGTCACACTCTTTTGTTTCTGCTTATGTTATGCATTGCTTAAACTTACCTGCTACTCTATCATCCTGTTCAGCTCTTGGACTCCCAACTCAGGTCCAAATTAATGTTCAAACTTGAGTTCTAAATTAGTTGTGGGGCACATATCGAGGCAGCAATGAATAGTATGTCTGTCTAATATCTGGTTCACCTAGGGTATGGCTATGTTGTTCATCTTGGGTGGGAAACAAATAGTAAAGCAATCATCATCTGTCTTTTTATTAATTTAAAGCAATTATCAGCCTGCTATCATTATTTTTGGATCCATCCACTGGTTGTTACCATCACTCTAAATTTCTGCATGCTCTCCTTACATAATCTCACCATATTTTTTTGTATGCATGTCAGATATTGTACACAGTCATGCTGAACATGTAGAGAAAAAGAGAAGAGTTTTGCGCGGCAATACAATGTCATACAGACATCGTTCCATGGTGGGTTCAATGGCAAACCCTCTCCACCCCTCTCCAGATTGTAATCCAGAGGAAGATATCTGTTCTGAGGCAGATTCAGACGCCGCTGACCACTCCTATTTACCCCCCAAGGTGTTTGCTCTATCTTGGCATGATGATGTTAGTCATATCATGCATATGTTGCCTTGCAGTGCCTACTTTTGACATCATATATGTCATCTGCTTAGTTTAGACATGTTTTGTAATGCCACCTATTTAGTTTCTATATCATATATGGGAATTATGCAGTCTCATGTCTTTTAGCCAGCCATAATATATGTGAAATGTGCAATGCCGTCCTGTTTAACCAGGCATCATATATTTGAATGATATATTGCCCATCCTTTTCTTCATTACATTTCCATTTGTCGACAATGTTTGTACATTAAACTACTCTTCCTGTGAATCAGCCATTTGGGTGGGAGATGGAAAAATCTGGAGTGAAAACAAGGCCTTCGGAGCAGACAGTGCTACCTGTCGAAGCAGATCTCTTGTTGGGTCCAGATAGCTCCTCAGAGATGGATTCAAAGATAGATGACCATTCCTATTCCCCTACTGAGGTGTATGCTCCAACTTGGCACGGTTATACTGCTCATATCATGCATACGGTGTCTTGCATTGCATAGTTTAGACATCATATACACAACATTCAACACCATATTCTTAGTTCAGACATCATATCGAATGCCCTCTGTTTAGCATATAAATCACATATGTGAATTAAATTATGCGATCCTGATTACTTAGATAACATGTAGGTGAATTATGTCATGCGATCCTGTTTAGTTATTCATCATATCTTTGAATTATGTTATGCTATGCTATCTAGTTTAGATAGACAAAAATATGTGAAATTATGTTATGCTATCCGTTTTAGTTAAACAATATACATGTTAACTATTTCATGTCCTCTTTGTTCCACACTATCTATTGCATCTGTCTCTCATACAATGTCTGTACATTCAACTATGTTTCCTATTTATCAGCCATTTGAATTGGAGCGGGTGATACCAGTATCTAGCGGAATAAAAACACGGTCTTCAAATAAAACAGTGCTACCTCTTGGTGGAGATAGCACCCCGGTTGTACATGCACAAGAACCAGGCCTACCACACATAACCCAAACTCTCGCAGATTGTACCCCTACTGCGATGGACAGAGAACTAGCTTCACCCAATCTAACCCAACCCCATCCGATAGTAACCCAGTTCCTGTTGACATAGCATCATCTCCACCATAGAGCTCCCAAACAAGAGCAGTTAGTAAGGCAACTCGAGTGCCCAAAGGGCCAGTACTATCACGACGAACCCCAACTCCACCAGTTAGTACGCCTATTCCTGTGGAGGAAGCACAACCAGCCAGTCGTAGTTTAGCATCTATCACATTTGATGTTGTTAAATCGTATGTGCGTATCTTCCCATCTTGGAAATATTATACTGAAGATGAAGGAAAATGCCAGTTGCAGGTGTTTGTCCAGGAGTTATGTGTAAGTAATGTTATTCATGGCAATTACTTTGCTTCGTTCCATACATCCTACCTCCATGATGGTTATAATACAGTAAATTTCCCATTTTTCTCTATAGAGAAGGACCGATTTGGAAACTCAGGATGAGGTAACCTGTGCTAATACCTCTGCTATCTTCAAGAATGCTTGGTGGCAGTATCGGAATTACCTGAAGAAAACATACTTCACCGGCAAAGAAACTCATCAAATTCCCTTAGGTTCTCCCGAGACACATTTACTGGACGATTACTGGGAATGCCTTGTTCTGTACTAGTCCCGAACCAAGAATGTGGTAAGGTCTATGAGCTCATTTTCTATTTTTTAAGTATTATATTCTTGCGTCTTACTGTACTCTGTTCATGTAGAACAAGTGCCTAAACCTGAAGAACAATTGTTCTAATTTAAGGTTCCATTTCTATCATAATTCAAAAAAGCGCTAGGCGTTAATTGTGCGTTTTGCCACCGCCTTGCACTTTACTGACCAAAGCGCATGCTTATGCACAGTTATGCACAGATTAAGCGTAGTTATGTGCAATGCGTTTTGCCAACGCCTAGAGCCTAGGCGCGCTTAAGCGCTCGCTTAGGCGCTCCTTTTTTAACTATGATTGCTTTGCTCTTGTATCACTGTATTTACTGATACAAACTTATTTTTAAATTGAAGGATCCAATCGAAACTCCAATGGCACAGCAGGTATGTGCACGCATGTTTCTTTAACATGTTTGCTCTTATCAATAACTCTTTTGATTTCAAATTCAATTGTGTATACAGTTGACTTTGATGTCATGCACATTACTAGCATCACAACACAGCCAATAGTGTTGTTGTACATGTAGACCCATGGTACCCATCTGAAATCTTATTGTGTCGTGTAGTTTCCCATGCTTTGTATTCTTTCACTGCTGCTTTGTCTTGAACTGATATGATTTGAACCGTGTCTCTATTTTGATTTGGCAAGACAATGCAGTGACCATAGGACATAGATATATGTTTGTTTGATGCTTTTATTATGTACTAGTACTTGGCAATAGAAGACTTGGTAGTTTAATCCTGTCCACCTTACTAATGAACTGGTTCACCGAAATGAGTTTCATATACTAGTACATGCTAAACTTGTTATGTGTCTACTTGTTTCTTCTTTTAGAATGCTGATAGAATATTGGGGAAGAGTGCCTTTAAGCAATGGTAAAGGAATTAATGCAGATAAGGTTCAGGATAGTGACACATCCTTGTTGGTCTCCAGCAAAGCTAATAAAACAGCTAAGGAAGACTATCTTGAAGACAGCGAGACAACCCCAAAGTCCTGTCTTGGTTTAGTTTTCGAGTTACTGGCCACTACCGCTTGCACAAGCTATTCAAACTCACTGTCTGAATCGGTTGGGTTTCTTGAGTCTCAACTACAAGCTGAAAGACATCGATCAGCTGTGCTGCGACAAGAAGCGGAAGGACTGCGGAAGTCCCTGGAGCATTCAGATGCATACTTTCTGGTGCAACAGCAAGTGTTGGAGGATTTTAGCGCCAAACAGGACAAAGCTAATCAGCTTGCTAAGCTTATTGACAGCATGGTGGATACCCAGGATAACGTTTCTTGAGCTCTTCTAAAGTTGTTTCAGTTATGCTCTTGTTTTGCTGCCATGTTTATTTGCACTGGTGGCCAATTTTGACGGCCAGTGTATGTAATATGCTGCTTTGTTCCCTATATTTGCACTGGTGGTGAACTTTGATGCCCAATGGATGTAATATGTGTAATAGCGGTAATAGGCTAGCCTTAATTGCTTGCTTATTTATTTCCTTATTGTCTTCTTTAGTTGTTTGCTTGTAGTCACTGCAGTTCTTTTTCTGTGTTTTTCTAGTAGCCACAATAGCCTATTTTTAAATTGAAGGATCCAATCGAAACTCCAATGGCACAGCAGGTATGTGCACGCATGTTTCTTTAACATGTTTGCTCTTATCAATAACTCTTTTGATTTCAAATTCAATTGTGTATACAGTTGACTTTGATGTCATGCACATTACTAGCATCACAACACAGCCAATAGTGTTGTTGTACATGTAGACCCATGGTACCCATCTGAAATCTTATTGTGTCGTGTAGTTTCCCATGCTTTGTATTCTTTCACTGCTGCTTTGTCTTGAACTGATATGATTTGAATCGTGTCTCTATTTTGATTTGGCAAGACAATGCAGTGACCATAGGACATAGATATATGTTTGTTTGATGCTTTTATTATGTACTAGTACTTGGCAATAGAAGACTTGGTAGTTTAATCCTGTCCACCTTACTAATGAGCTGGTTCACCGAAATGAGTTTCATATACTAGTACATGCTAAACTTGTTATGTGTCTGCTTGTTTCTTCTTTTAGAATGCTGACAGAATATTGGGGAAGAGTGCCTTATTAAGCAATGGTAAAGGAAGTAATGCAGATAAGGTTCAGGATAGTGACACATCCTTGTTAGTCTCCAACAAAGCTAATAAAACAGCTAAGGAAGACTATCTTGAAGACAACGAGACAACCCCAAAGTCCTGTCTTGGTTTAGTGTTCGAGTTACTGGCCACTACCGCTTGCACAAGCTATTCAAACTCACTGTCTGAATCAGTTGGGTTTCTTGAGTCTCAACTACAAGCTGAAAGACATCTATCAGCTGTGTTGCGACAAGAAGCGGAAGGACTGCGGAGGTCCGTGGAGCATTCAGATGCATACTTTCTGGTGCAACAGCAAGTGTTGGAGGCTTTTAGCGCCAAACAGGACAAAGCTAATCAACTTGCTAAGCTTATTGCCAGCATGGTGGATACCCAGGATAACGTTTCTTGAGCTCTTCTGAAGTTGTTTCAGTTATGCTCTTGTTTTGCTGCCGCGTTTATTTGCACTGGTGGCCAATTTTGACGGCCAATGTATGTAATATGCTGCTTTGTTCCCTATATTTGCACTGGTGGCGAACTTTGGTGCCCAGTGGATGTAATATGTGTAATAGCAGTAATAGGCTAGCCTTAATTGTTTGCTTATTTATTTCCTTATTGTCTTGTTTAGTTTTTTGCTTGTAGTCACTGTAGTTCTTCTTCTGTGTTTTTCTAGTGGCCACAATAGCCTATTTTTGGTAACTAGGCCAAAATAATCATGGCAACACACAGACTGTTGTAACCATGGGCCTCCTGCAGGCCGTATGATCCATTGGCCTTCGTCCGGCCGTAGGACCATTGGCCTTCTTTACGGGCCGTAGGATCCATCGGCCTTCTATACGGGCCTTAGGAATCAGTGGGCCTTCTACGGGCCGTAGGGTCCATGGGCCTTCTATGGGCCGTACGATCCATGGGCCTTCTATGGGCCGTACTATCCATGGGCCTCATACGGGCCGTAGGATCCATTGGCCTTATACGGGGCGTATCATCATTTCGCCAATCATGGGCCGTACTAATCGTGGACCATAACGGGCCTTTAATAGGCCATATTTGATAACTCTATGAAAACAGCCCAACGGGTTTTTTTTGACATGAAAACGGCCCAACGTATTAATAGTCCGCAAACGGGCCGACTGTAACGCTGGGCTGAATTTGGCCCACAAGCAGAAAATGACAGTAACAGGCCGTATGTAATCAAATGCTGCAAGTGAGCCCAAGAATCAATGGGCCGTGAGAAGGCCGAAAGATAACTTGGGCTGGAAACAGCCCAATGGAATAACGGGCCGTTAATGGGTATAAAGTGATAAACTGTTCATTACGGGCTAGTTTCAACACGGGCCGTTAATGGGCCAAGAGTTACAAAGGTCCTCATATGGGCCGAAAGAAGTCATGGGCCACACAAGGGCCGGAAGTTAAAACGGGCTGAATCATATTAGATGGCCCAGATGACGCTACTGGGCCTAATTCGGATAGGGCGTAATGGGCCCTAGGTTAGCGGGCTGTAAATGGGCTATATGCGAATAGGCTGTTAACAAGCTTTCCATGGGCCGGCCTGTCACCTTTTGACCAAGTCAAACGGGCCGGCCTTTTCACAGGAATGGGCCTCTGTTGGGCCGTTCCATGTGTCGCTGTATCATAGGCGCCTTCGGTCCAATGAGCGGATGACATCTGTCCCAACGGTGAGCCGACACGTGTTTCCTCCAGCCAATGATGATTTTACACGTGGAAAATCCCCATTGGTCGGGGCTGTTAACGGGTTATCGGATCCAAAACCCGACCCGGTAGCTTAACGGCATTCCGTTATGGTGGATGCCACGTGTTGGTCACCCTTGACGAAAGCACTTCTGTGACGCGCGATTTATCGTCATGGAAGTGGACACTTCCGTGATGATAATTTTGGTAATGTCATGGAACACTTCTACGACAGCACAGGTATGACTATCTTGATTCTGTCATAAATTTGTCATGGATGTACATGCATGACAAAAAACGCGACCTACTGTGACAAACCCGTATCATCACGGAAGTGTATTTTTTTTGTAGTGATGGTGCAACACTAGTTGCGCCACGTGGAACATTTGACTGGTCAATTGATTGTGTCATCAACAAAATACAGAGTTGTACGGGTGAGCCAGTGACCGTATAATCATGACATGTAATCCCTCGGTTCCTAAATATAAGTTTGTGTAGAGATTCTACTATGGACCACATACAGATGTATATAGATGCATTTTAAAGTGTAGATTCACTCATTTTGCTCCGTATGTAGTCCATAGTGAAATCTCTACAAAGACTTATATTTAGGAACAGAGGGAGTATTTTTTAACATGGTACATACGCAAGGGCTCATATATACGCGCAAGCACTCACCGCTATAAGCGCACACATGCAGACCCTACCCCTATGAGCACCTTCGAGAGAGTGAGCCAGCATATGATCTTGAGATTTTTTGAAGTCACCATAGGTGCCTTGTAGTCGAGTGGAACGTCTCCTCCCACTGAACGCACATCACCGAAAATACGGAAATTAACACAGGATAAATGCGAGCACCGGGACTTTAACCCTGGTGGGCTCGAGAAACCACTGTCCTCCTAACCATCCAACCACATGTTGGTTAGCATGACAAAATGTATGTGGTGACCGTGATGAGCTTATTCTGAAGTCCAGTGACCATATCATGCTTTTGCTTCAAATAAAATGACCGTAAGTGTCGTCAACAAAATACGGAGCACGCATCAAATGCAAAGTCCATCAGTGTCATCAAGAAAATATGGAGACGTATCGTGACCTAGATACCGTATGATCACCACGAGAATGTATACGGTGACCGTAATGAGCATATTCTGAAGTCCAGTGACCGTATAGTGCTTTAGCTTGAAATACATTGACCGTCACGCGCGAATGTGTCGTGGGCACGCATACTTTTAGAGGGCCAAGAGATAGTTTGTGTGCGCACGTGAAAGTGGTGTAGAAAGAGGGGGTGTCCAGTGGAGACAAGGAGAGATATGCCTTTCGTTTCTCTTTCCCGTGACTAATATTTTAGGAGAATATATAAACATTCACAATGCAGAACAAATATTTTTGGATGCACCATGCAATTAACTTTCATGTATAACATTGTACTATTGTATATGCTTATTTTCTTAGTGCCCGATTACATGTGTGGTGTGGTGGGCATATCATTTCTAGTTGTGGTGGGTCAACATGAGGACTCGTGGGTCGGTTCCATCATGCGCCACATATAGGTTGGACCGAGATGCGTTATACAAAGACCCATGTGTAGGACTCGGCGTACAACACAAAGCTACCAGAGTCGCGGAGGACTCTATCCCCACTGGTGATAAGCCGACTATATATGATTTGTAAACCTAGGCCCCCAGTATGTTATAGAAGCTTGGGGGCTAGTTCTTCGATAGTATACACGCACACACAATGCCTGGTATTCATGTGTACTTTGTACACACCCTTATCACTAATATACAGTACTAGGAATAGGCTTTTTCCTCAACTGCAAGGGTCCAAACTAGGTTAAAACTTTGCCTCGTATTACCATCGAGCCTAACAGTCAGGGATATCCTACTGAATGATATGATGGAATCATGTCTGCCTACTACTAAGAGAGAGGTGTGTCTGGGGGGGGGGCAATGTGTGCGAGAGAGGCCTAAAGATAATGTGTGTGCGGGAGACACGTAGGCACATATATGTGCGTATAGAGAGCTAGTAGAGACCGTGCATGTGTATATATGCATGTGAAAGAAATAGTGTTTTCCAACTGAGATTAGTGAAAAGAGTGGTACATAGTAGTCAGAGAGAGAGAGAGAGATACAGAGGGAGCATGTGCGTGAGACACCCCGACACCCCGATAGAGATTGTGAGCATGTGTGAAAGAGAAATGCCGATGCATATAAAGTGTGTGCACTTATGCATTAGATAGAGAGATATATAGCGTGTTTGTGAGAACGGGCCAAAGCATAGTGCATCTATGTGTAAAAGGCGGTTCTATGCATTAAATTAAAATATAAATGGCATTATTATTTTTGGATGAGATCATGAATTTTGCAAATTGCGTATGGACAAAAATGGGTCTATCAGACACCCATACTCTATTGAATTCTAGCATGTGCGTGTGTTTATTTCATATTATTGATCCATAGGGTGAGAGCGGTCTGAAATACAGGCAATGTATGCTTTTGCAATTCATATATAAACATTAATTAGTGCACTCCATGTTGTTAGTGTGAAGCACTTTATACATTTGTCACTTGCACGGATACATTCCAAATAACTAGCTACGAAATAGAATACATGTCGAATTCAACATAAAGGGGTTTTTGAAGATTCAAATTCATAGGAAGTGCATTCATCTATTTGAACCCGAGATAATGACATTTCCAAATCAGATGTAAAAGGGGGCATGAATCTTTGTTCTGCGTTTGAACATGCTATATATATTCATACACATGTCTAATTTTTTTTGCAACCAAGGAGATTATATATGGAACCATGCATGAACTGAGGTAAGTTGCATTTTTTAATATATACTCGTGTACAATGTATATTCAAATGTACCCCCTCCATTCCAAAATAATCATAGCTTTAGGATTTTCAAGAGTAAAGATTTGTGAAGTTTGACAAATCCTGAAAGTTCAATTCAAGAGAACCGAAAACGTTAATGCTTCTGCTCCCAAATATTGAACGAAGCGCCAAATAGGCCTCTGGTCACCCGAAACCGCGCGAGACTAATGTTTGGTGGTAGGTGTCGGATTTTGGGTTTCGGCAGACCCTCTAGATTCTAACACTGGGGGTGCGCGCGGAGATCTCGCCCTCTACCTACCTGCACCTCACCGCCTCGCTAGGATCGAAGCAATCAAAGGAACAACACAAGAGACAAAGGGTTTATACTAGTTCGGGCCACCATTGTGGTGTAATACCCTACTCTAGTTTGTGGTGTGGTGGATTGGCTCTTGGGCTGATAATGAACAATACAAGGAAGAACAGCCTCGCGAGGGTCTGTTCTTGGCTGGTGCGATGAACTGCTAGGGGGAGTTCAGTCGCTCTTTCTACTGGTTTCCTGATGATGATCTCGATGCCTCTACCTTATGAGTGGCTAGTCCTATTTATAGGCAAAGGCCCTGGGCCTCTTCCCAAATATTGAGCGGGAAGGGCGCCAACAATTGGCCATTTTGAAGAGGAACATCTAGTACACTTATCCTGACTAAAGTTGGTCCTCGCCTGTCAAAGGCTCTAGTGGTGACGCCGGCTTGGGCTCCACAATGACCTCCTTCCTGCCGTTGCGACGATCTTGGTCTTGTTGCACCGAAACAGATGCCTTTGCTTGATGCTCTCGCCTACGCTTTCCCCCTTTGCACCAAAGAGGAAAGGAGGACACTGCACGGGCTAACGCCCGCATGGCGCCCTCGGTTGTCATGGCTTGCGTCATGGGCACCTCGTGAGGTACCCCGCCTTGATCTCTCCGCCTCCTCGCGAGCCAGTCTGACGAGGCCATGCCCAAGGAAGCTCCCTGTCGTCCACCCCGCGAGGGTCTTGAGCTCGTGCTGATGAAGATGGGCCGTGCTGGGCCACCCCTTGAGCCACGCCGTAGGCCGCAGGCAGGCAAGTCTGGGGACCCCCGTTCCCAGAACACCGGCAGTAGCCCCCGGGCCCAAGGCGCGCCCGGACTTGGCTGAGCAGAGAAGCGAAGGGGCAAGTGCGAAGCGCCGCGGGCCCTAACAGCCTGTGGCCTCGGGCGCCGCGTGGCGGTTGGTTGGTCGTGAGTGCCTTAGCAACTGCGCAAATTGTCAAAAGAGCGGCATCTGCCTAGGCTTTGATTCCCTTGCTTCCTCCGGTCATTGCCCATATCCCCTTTCTTGCGCCCTTCCTTCCTGCCTCTGAAATCTTCAGATCTACTTCGACCGCGTGCCCTAGCAAGACATGGCACCTCGCCAGACCCCGGCCGGAGCTTTGTACTCACCCGCCTTGGACTCGCCAAATGTGTCGGAGACGAGCCTTGCCCGGGTGCGCCAGATGGTGGCGGCGCAAGGCATCAACGGGGCAGTGGTGTTCAAGGCCGGCTCCGCCCTTCCTGAGGGCCAAGGGAGCACCTTCTATCCGCTCTTCGTAAGTGCCATTGCTGCCGGTCTGGTGCCTCCTTTTTCTGAGTTTTTCTTCTCTGTCCTTCGCCATTACAACCTGCAAGCTCTACACCTCCACCCCTACTTTGTTCTTCTTCTGGCGATCTTCGCCTACTATTGTGAGGCTCACGTCGAAGTGCAGCCCTAAGTGGCCTTGCTGCGCCACTACTTCTCCCTTCGGACCTCTCGTGGTCCCATCTCGGCATGCGCGAGCTTTGTCGCGTATGGCGTCTCCAACACCATCTCGAAGCCCGGGAAGAGGATTGAGGGCTTCAGGAGGAAGTGGGTCATGGTAGATGCTGGGTGCATCCACCCTCGGCTGATTCTGCCCACGAGAACCTCACGAGCTCTGATGATTGGTCTCGCACGGAACTCGTGGACCCCCGCGTGAAGCCGGTGCTGGAGAAGATGGATGCGGATCTGAGGCCCGGCAACATGGCGGCGGCGAAGTTGACCGGTGCGTCGCTCCTGAGGGAGTTCCTGAAGCACCAGGTGGCCCCGCTTCGTAAGTACTCGCTTCGGCTGTGGAGGCCCCGCCCGAGCCCCGTAGTCTTGGCCGACGAAGATCTGGCCGCGGTCCTCCAATCTTTGGTCGGAGGAGACATGGCGAGGCTGGAGGTGATTGGGAGCAGGCGGTGGACTCCATGCCCATCTTCAATGGGGACGGGCCCGTGCCCACGGAGGTTCCCGAGGACCCGGCGGCCCTGGCGATGGTGAATGTGTCCTCCAGTGACTCCAGTGAAGAGGAGGAAGAAGAGGAGCGGGAAGAAGGGTCTGACTCCGAGGCTACCGACGGGGAGTCAGAGCGCCCCTCCCCCGGCGCAGGTCCCGCGCTCTCCGCCACTTGTCGAGCGACGACGAGGATGGCGACGAGCGGGGCGGCGAGAGCTTGCCCCTGATCTCGAAGAAGGACAGGACTGGGCTGGTCCCCCGCGGGTCTGCCCCGGCTCCGAGGCGATTCGCAGACGCGCCTCCTGCCCCCAAGCCTCTCGAGGCCGATCCGTGCAGCCGGTTCTCGGGCTTCAAGTATGGCCGGAGGTTGCTCAAGCTCGCGAGCAATGACCAGTGAGTGCTTGATTCTTGTTTTATTCCTCTCTTTGTCGCTGAGGTTTGATGTCTGTATCTCTTGGATAGGTTGGCGCCTGCGGCGAAGAAGCCGAAGGGGGCTCCTGAGGTTCCGTCTGGGGCAGCGCCTCTGTCCGCGAAAGGAGGTGACTGCAAGGCACGGGCCTCTCCTGCCCGGTCGTCCTCACGAGGCCTGGTGGAGCTGGCTGGGGCGAGCTCAGTCCCCATGGCCCAAGCGACTCCTGAGGTATCCTTGCCTGATGCCACCACCACAGCTGTCATGGCGCAGCAGGTCCCGCCTCAGGATACTGTGGTTACGCTGCCGTCCTCTCCTCCTACTCCACAAACTGCTGTCTCTCCGACTCCTCCCACTATCCTGGATCGTGCTACTGCGGTACTGGACGGGCTGCGGCAAGATCATCTGGGCGCCGACCCTCGCTTGGTGGACGGGCGCTTGGAGCTGGCTTCTGGCTAGATTCGCTCTGACGCTTCGATTCGAGCGGCGCTGGTTCAGTCCTCGACGGCTTGTGGCGAGGAGAAGCAGGCCATCCTTGGGGCGAAGACTGCTCGCGACGCCGCCTTGTGGGAGGCGGCCGATGCCCAAGGTCGCTGCATGCCTGCGGGACCAGCTTGCCAAGGAGGTCCGCATTCTCCAAGAGAAAGAGGAAGACATGAAGGCTCGCGAGGCGGCCATCAAGGACCGAGACACCAAGCTTAATAAGCGTCGTGACCGCCTGGGCGCACTGGAGCAGGAGTTGGAGGAGAGGAAGGTCGAGCTAGACGGCAAGGCGCAGGTCCTCGTTGAGGACCGTCAGGCCTTCACGGAGATGGAGGTGAAGGCTCGCACCTTGCTGAGGTTGCTTTAGGACAGCGGCCTGGAAAGCCCGCTGGCCGGCGCCGAGGATGGCCCCGCCAAGCTGCTCCCCTTCCTGATCCGTGCTCTTGAAGATGTCACCCTTGGCCTTGGCCCTACGGCTGAGGCCGAGGCGCGTGTCCTGTCTTCTACAGCGCCGATGCAGGTCCTTACCCACGTCTATCTTCGCGATCCCAACGTCGACCTCGACAGCCTGCTGGAGCCAGTGAGCGGAGAGCTTGCCGCTGCCGCTGCTGAGGCCGTGAAGGGTCGTGCGGAGGCTCTGCTGGCGAAGTTTCGGGCCTTCAGCACCAAGCCGAAGCGAGGCGCTGCCGGCCCTGCGGCTTCACAAGGCGAACCCGCTCCGCGCAGCTCCGCCGCCAACAAATGACTCCGTTCTGGCTCATGTTCCGCTTTCAGCTCCTGCAACATGCATCATGCCTCGGGGAGGCGTTTAAACTTGTGTTTGGTGTTGTGATAACAGTTATGGACTGTAATATTTGCTTTTGAATTCCTTGAGATTTGCGCTTTTCCTTCCTACTTGCTTATGTTCTACGCTGATAGAGCCCGGCCCCATGCATACCTCAGCCGCCGTTAGCCCGGACCGGAAACCAGGACGGGACCAAGGAGTGAGGGGCTACGTGACAAGTTAGGCTCCTGATTCGCGATGCTCAGGAGTCCCCCTTGCTGCACGAACAACAAGTAGGGGGGTGAGATGTGGGGGTGAATCTACCATTCTACGTCTGCAGAGCCCGGCCCCGCGCATACCTCAACCGCTGTTAGCTTTTCAGAACTAAGGAGTGAGGGGCTACGTGACCAGTTAGGCTCCTAAGTCGCGATGCTCAGGAGTCCCCCTTGACGCTCAAACGGCCTTCATACCTTGGCTCTGCTCGGGGAGGGACGTGCGACGAACCAGGCCCGAGGGTCCTGGCTGGGTGGCATGCATCTGGGCGTGACCCAAGCACAGCCCCCGTGCCCAGCCCCCTCGCCCGGCACTCCCGAGGGAAGGCGTTGCGATGGGGCCAGACACTGAGCTCTGGGCTCCCTGAGGTTGATGCGGCCGGGGGCCACCCTCAGTTGTTTATCACCAGCGCGGAGCATAGCGCTTCTGTATGTGTAAGGGCATAGCCGCTCCTCGGCAGTGTCGTCATCCAGTGCGGAGCATGGTGCTTCCACTGGTGCGTGGGAGGGGGATCCCCTCCGGGAGGAGCCCCCGGGGCATGTATAGCCCCGCCCTGACACGTGGCTGGCACGGTAGGGCCTGACGAGGTGTATTTGGGCACCCGTGAGCCAGCATGGGACTCACGGGGCCCTACCTCAAGGCGGGTTGCGCCTGGCACTGGGCCTTAACTTGTGATGTGTTCCTGCAAGTTTGGTTAGATGCCGACGCTCTACGTCCTCGGGTCCCGGCCCTCGAGCGGGTCTCAGTTGTCGCTGGTATGCCAGGTCGCGATGCCGTGGACAAAACTAGAGGGTGAGGGCTGGAGAGCCAGTAGGAGTCCATGAGTCGCGATGCTCAGGTTCCCCCTCCTTTAACGTGCAAGCGGCCGACATGAAGGAAGAAGAGGTGCCATGGACAGGCATCAAATAACAAGCATGATGGGTCGAACACATGGCCCGAAAATAAACGCAAGAGGGGTACATGCCGCTGGGTCTGGCCCGAGCGACTTGGGGATGATGCAGCCCGAGGGGCGCCCCCAACAAAATAAGCTAGGAACATAACGTAAAAAAGGGGATACATGCCGCAGGGACGGACCCACGCGGCCTGGGAATAATGCAGCCCTGGGGGCGCTCCCAGCTGAAAACGAAACTTGAAGGATGTCACCTGGTAGCGTTGAAGACAAAGGGATGCTGAAGTAGCGGACGTCGTGGGCTGCGTAAGCCGATCTTCACGAGCCCCCAGGCCCAGGAGCCTCAGGAGGCTTCGGAGGCGCTGGTGGCTCCTCGTGGACCATCTCCATCTCCGCCAGGACTGCAGAACACCTAGCCTCCTGAGCCTCCAGGATGCTCCTCATGAGGCGCTGGTATGCGGCGGCCGCGTTCGGCAAGCCGTAGGGCATGCGAACGTAGCTATGGGGTGGGCGTTCGCAGCGCCCCGCGCGTGAGGGCCAGAAGCACTCCTGAGAGGCAGCTCGGTTGATCCCTGGGATGTCAATGCAGACACGCAGCCCACCCTCCTCGCCTGGATGGGGAGCTGCAGCAGGTAAGCAGCGGCTGCCACTCATGACTCTTGACTCATGCAACTCCTGCGTGATCTGACTGACGAACTCCTGAGGGTTTGGCCCTCCTTGCCTTGCTCCTTCCCGAGGGAAACGTGCTTGGAAGCACGCCTCCAAGTGGTGCCCAAGCGCCTCCCTCGTGACCTTAGCAAGGTCGGTGGCCCTCCAGGAGGGAGCCCTCGGGCCTTGCTTGAGGAGGGCGCCGGGCGCCTTCCTATGCGACAAAAGAAGGTGCCCCCTTAGCAGGCGCAGACCCTGAGGGGCCTGCCTCTTGAGGGGTCGGGCCTGGCGATGTCTTCTTCTTCTTGGGAGCAGTCTTAGGGAGCCTGCCACTCCCGCGATCTGGGTCTTCAAGTGATGCGGCCTGAAAAGCTCGCTCCAGTGAGCACACTGCGTCTCTTTCTTCACAAGGCACCGTGATGACTCCACCGCTTCCTGGCATCTTGAGGATGTTGTAGCCATGATGAGCCACGGCCATGAACTTGGCGAGAGCTGGGTACCCGAGGATGGCGTTGTACAGAAGGTGAATGTGGGCGATGTCGAAGTCGATGAGCTCGGTGCGGTAGTTATCGCACGCCCCGAAGGTGACAGGGAGGCAGACCTGCCCAATCGAAACCGTGGAGCCATCGGTGACTCCGGAGAAAGGCTTGGTTGGCTGAAGCTGATCGTAAGGCACTTGGAGATTGTTGAATGTCTCTACGGACAGGATGTTGAGCCCTGCCCCGCCGTCGATGAGGGTCCTGGTGACTTGCACGTTGCTGATGACTGGGGAGCAAAGCATCGGGAGGACTCCGGCTGTGGCCGCGCACTTGAGCTGATCCACTGAGCTGAACGTGATGGCGCACGCCGACCACCTGAGGGGCATGTGGCTTCGAGCTTGGGAAGGACAGCATTCACTTTGCGGGCGAACTGCTTGAAGATGCGTTGAGAGGCTGGGGCTTGAGCTCCGCCCAGGATGCAGGTGATCGCGCGCAGCTCCTGGAAGCCCCCAACCCCCTCGTCCTGATGATGCTCCTTGTTTCTCCTTGGCTGCAGCGGCAGTGGAGGGAGGCCTGCGTTTCCTTGCGGACGATCCTCGCGAGGCTGATCCCTCCAACCTCCCTCGCGAGGCTGATCCTACCAGCAATCCTCGCGAGGTCGGTCGCGCCACCCTTGGCGAGGACCGCGGTCTTCCCAGCGTCCTGCGTTCCTTCCTCCTCCTCGGCCGTAGCCTCGATCGTTGCGGTCGGGGCGTCGGCCGATCCTCCCTTCTCGCACGGCTCGGAGCTCTTGACATTCGTTGGTGTTGTCGGTGTGGAGGTCGTGGTACACACAGTACCGGCTGCCCTTGGAAGACTCGCGTTGATGTCTGCCCCGCTTGGTGTCTGGTTCTGCCACGAGCACGGCAGCCCTCTTGCGCTTCACGTCCTTGGCCTTGGATTTCTTCTCTTCTAGGTCTGCGACTGACAGCTCGAGGAGGTAAAGGCGCCCTTCCTCAGCCCTGGCGCACTTGGTCGCCAAGCTGAACAGCTCCAAGGAAGTGCACAGATCTTCATGCATCACCAGCTCCTCCTTCATCTTGACGTCACGCACACCGTCGGAGAAGGCTAAGATGATGGCCTCCTCGGTCACCTTGGGAATCTTGAGGCGTGCGTTGTTGAAGCGCTAGATGTACTTCTGCAGGGTCTCCCCTGGTTGCTTCTTGATGCGGCGCATGTCGCTCACGGCGGGTGACCGGTCGCGAGTACCTTGGAAGTTGGTGATGAAGCGGGTGCGCATCTCGTCCCAGGAGGAGATCGTGCCAGGAGCCAGGTTTAGGAGCCAGGTGCGGGCCCCGCCCTTGAGTGCCATGGGAAACCAGTTCGCCATGACCTCCTCGTCCCCGTTGGTAGCTTTGATGCCCAGCTCATAGAGCTGGAGGAACTCCACAGGGTCGGCCGTGCCGTCGTAGCGGGGAGGCAGGTCTGGCTTGAACTTGCCGGGCCATGCAACGCTGCGCAGCTCAGTGGTGAAGGCGCGGCAGCCTGCTGTGGCCATGAGAGGCCTTTGGTGACGAAGAGCTTGGTCTTGCGGGTCCCCATGTGCTGCAGCTGGGAGCAATGCGGGGTCTTGGCGTGCTGGAACAGGAGCGTGGTCGTGACGGGCCGGAGCAGGGAGCACTCGGGCAACTTCTTGGGGACGAGGGACCTCTTGGCAACTCCGCTCTTGCTGCGCTGGCACCGGACGGAGTGGGTTCCGCCCAGGGGCCACGCGCCTTGGGGCCAGGGCACCTTCTTGAGGGGGAGGCGGCTGAGGCGCCCCCGGAGCTTCATTGCCCGCGTAGGGCGGGGTGCGGTGCAGCGAGATGGACGGTGTGGGGGAGCCCCCTGCGGTGCGGATGAGCTCGGCGACACGGTCGAGCCACTCATCGTAGACGTCGTCGACTGGGTGGTAGCACAGGAGCTCGTTTGCCGCGATGAGCGCAGCTTGAGCCTCCATGGTCGCACGGAGTGCGCGGGACGAAGAACCAGCTGGGGTGAGTGAGGGAGTAGCAGTGCGCCCGTCTCGCCTCACGGATGAATGCTGGGACGATGCTTGCTGCTCGTTCCCCGCCGGGCCGGTGGCGGCGTTGACGGCAGGCGACGGGGAATGGCGGGGGCAGCCGCGGACGGGGGCCGTCTGGGCGACGCAGGAAGTGAGAGCGGCTCAGCGCTCGACGCGGGCCCGACGAGCGTCCAACATGGATGCGATGGTCGGTGAAGAACAGGGCGGCGGGAGACGAATTCCGGCGCACCCCTACCTGGCGCGCCAAATGTCGGATTTCGGGTTCCGGAAGACCCTCTAGATTCGAACACTGGGGTGCGCGCGGAGATCTCGCCCTCTACCTACCTGCACCTCACCGCCTCGCTAGGATCTAAGTAATCAAAGGAACAACACAAGAGACACAGGGTTTATACTAGTTCGGGCCACCATTGTGGTGTAATACCCTTCTCTAGTTTGTGGTGTGGTGGATTGCCTCTTGGGCTGATAATGAACAATACAAGGAAGAACAGCCTCGCGAGGGTCTGTTCTTGGCTGGTGCGATGAACTGCAAGGGGGAGTTCAGTCGCTCTTTCTACTGGTTTCCTGATGATGATCTCGATGCCTCTACCTTGTGGGTGGCTAGTCCTATTTATAGGCAAAGGCCCTGGGCCTCTTCCCAAATATTGAGCGGGAAGGGCGCCAACAATTGGCCATTTTGAAGGGGAACATCTAGTACACTTATCCTGACTAAAGTTGGTCCTCGCCTGTCAAAGGCTCTGGTGGTGACGCCGGCTTGGGCTCCATAATGACCTCCTTCCTGTCATTGCGATGGTCTTGGTCTTGTTGCACCGAAACGGATGCCTTTGCTTGATGCTCTCGCCTGCGCTTGCCCCCTTTGCACCAAAGAGGAAAGGAGGACACTGCGCGGGCTGGCGCCCGCCTGGCGCCCTCGGTCGTCATGGCTTGCGTCATGGGCACCTCGTGAGGTACCCCGCCTTGATCTCTCCGCCTCCTCGCGAGCCAGCCTAACGAGGTCGTGCCTGAGGAAGCTCCCTGTTGTCCACCCTGCGAGGCTTGGCCCCTCGCGAGGGCCTTGAGCTCGTGCTGATGAAGATGGGCCGTGCTGGGCCACCCCTTGAGCCACGCCGCAGGTCGCAGGCAGACAAGTCTGGGGACCCCCGTTCCCAGAACGCCGACAGTAGGAAATTATTGTCCTGACTCTGGCCCGTGTAGCCTATCGGCCCGATGTCCAAAGGTCTAAACCGGGGTAAGTTTGTAACTTCACCAAGACGCCAGTCTCAACCGCCTCCGAGAAGCATTCATACGCCGTGGGCGCCTAACACCCATGTGCTCGGCCGTAATCTATCCTGCCCACATTTGGGACACCTGAGATTACTGTCCTACCCCCAACCCGCAATATGTCCAAAATTTTAGATGGGGGCAAAGTTTGTAACTTCCCCCAAATTTCAAACAACCGCATCTCAAACTGAAACATTGTTCCCCCTTAGTTCCCCGCCTCCCTCCATTTCCCCATTCATACTCTATGGGCGCCAAAACGCCCTCTCCACCAGCAGCGAAACCCCAGCCTCCTCCGTCCTCCACCCCATAGCTCCCAATCCACCGCCGCCATCCTCCATAACGCCGGAGCCGGTTCCCCGATGTCGTCGTCCAATGCAACCGCAACCACAACACTCTCAAGGACTTAGCAGCTGAAGCCGAGGCAGAGCTGCCTCCACGACACCGACGCCGACGTGCGCCGTACCAGAACCACTCCGACTACGCCATCCTACGCCTCACTGTTGCTGCTCCACTATCGCAACCGTCCACCGCATCAGAGTTGTTCCTTCTACGCCGTCGTTCTTCGCCTTAGATCTGGTTCCCCGCCACCGACAGACGGCTACCGCACCACACTCAACAACTTGGCCATAGGTTCGTCCAAGGCTCCACCGTCCTCCACAACTTCTCGTTTCCAGCGAACCATAAGAAGATCGTTGGAAAAACAGAAGGAGGACACAACACTGCCAGTAGAAAGAGGTACTCTTCTTCCCTTATTCGTGCAAATCTTACGTCTCTGCTCACACCGTATTCATCCCACGAAAGAAACTAGTTGAGAGCTTCTTACTGCATCTTCTTTGTGATACTAAATGCACAAGGTTTCCTCCCTTTACTATTTCACCTTTGCTAGAGGTCAGTAGCCCGCCTGGATTTCAATTGAGGGTCAGTCAAACCGCAATTAAAAGAAGCTGCACCCGCTTAGGCACGCGGAGCACCTAGTCTGCCTGTTCGCCGGGGAATCGGCACATCGGTGTCTATCATAGGGGTGTGGGGCGCAGGAGCTGCTTGCGCCCGATCTGGAGGTCGGCGGGGCTTGAATGGATGACCGGGGGGCGGTGCCAAGCACGGCGGTGCAGCGAGGTCGAGGGGAGGGCACATGCAGGGGACTGGGTCGGTGGCCACTGGCATTTCGAGGAAGATCGTCAACACTGACTGGCTTGAGGTAGATGAAGGTGATCTGCCTGTTCTTTGTACATAGGACGATGCAGAAAAAAATGGACTGACCTATTTGTTTTTAGTCGACTGTTATTTTCATAGAATCTTGAAGTAATTTAGTGTGCCATGCGTGTTGTAGATCTATCATATGTCTCCCGTCATTTATTTCTCACCGACCTGCTATCTGCTACCTTTATACTGTACTAATTGTGCACACACTTCACCCATACTCACATATTGTTTTTTTATGCATGGGTATTTCAGACTCTGACACAGTGTTGATGAATGCAGAAAAGAAAAGACAGAAGTCACTCCAGTGTAATTCGAAGATAAGCACTAAGCGTTTCAGCGCTCTAAAGGGTGAAGTGTCAGCAGTTGGAGACAGTAAACATAGCTCTGCAGTTGATGATCTCAATTGCCACACACAACCATCCCAGGTGCTTGCTTTAACTTCGTGCTGTCAAATGTGGTTGCATGTTGCATATGGTGTCTAGCTTGTATTGCTTCCAATTTGGTTAAATTTCATCTGCTTACTTTACACATTATGCCTTTGATAATGACATGCCTTCCTATTTTTGATACATACTACATATGTCTATTAACCATGTTCGTACATCAAACTAATGCTCTTTTATATCCCTCATCAATCACTTATGATGAGACAGTCACCCCAGTGGGTTACTGTGGGATGCCCTACTCGTTTAAAGAGTGCAGTGTCATCCTCCTCACATGATTCTCAAGAAACAGCAAGGCTAAATGAAGATAGTCAACATAGCTCTCTAGTTGATGACCGCAATTCCCCCACACCACCATCGCAGGTGCTTGCTCTTACTTGGCAGTGTGATATGTGGTTGCATGTTGCATATGGTGTCTACCTTGTAATGCTTCTAATTAGGGTAAATTGCATCTTCTTAGTTAACACATTATACTTGTGAATATGACATGCCTTCCTGTTTTTGGTACATACAACGTCTTTCTATTAAAAATGTTCTCACATCAAACTACTTTTCTTGTGTATCCCTTGTCGATGTCAAAACCGATGGATCTCGGGTAGGGGGTCCCGAACTGTGCATCTAAGGCTAATGGTAATAGGAGGTGGGGGACACGATGTTTACCTAGGTTCGGGCCCTATTGATGGATGTAATACCCTACTTCCTACTTGATTGATCTTGATGATATAAGTATCACAAGAGTTGATCTACCACGAGATCGTAGAGGCTAAACCCTAGAAGCTAGCCTATGATATGATTGTCCGTGTCCTACAGACTAAACCCTCTGGTTTATATAGACACCGGAGGGGGCTAGGGTTACACAGAGTCGGTTACAGAGAAGGAGATCTATACATCCGAATTGCCAAGCTTGCCTTCCACGCCAAGCACTACTAAAAAAATACACTTCCATGATGATACGTGTTTGTCATAGTAGGTCGCGTTTTTTGTCATGCATGTACATCCATGACAAATTTATGACAGAATCAAGATAGTCATACCTGTGCTGTTGTAGAAGTGTTCCATGACATTATCAAAATTATCATTAGGGAAGTGTCCACTTCCATGATGACAAATCATGCGTCACAGAAGTGCTTTCGTCAAGGGTGACCGACACGTGGCATCCACCGTAACGGAACGCCGTTAAGCTATCGGGTCGGGTTTTGGATCCGATAACCCATTAACAGCCCCGACCAATGGGGATTTTCCATGTGTAAAATCATCATTGGCTGGAGGAAACACGTGTCGGCTCACCGTTGAGACAGATCTCATCCGCTCATTGGACTGAAGGCGCCTATGATATGGTGACACATGGCATGGCCCAACAGAGGCCCATTCCTGTGAAAAGGCCGGCCCGTTTGACTTGGTCAAAAGGTGGCGGGCCGGCCCACGGAAAGCCTGTTAACGGCCTGTTCGCATATAACCCATTTACAACCCGCTAACCCAGGGCCCGTTACGCCCTATCCGAATTTGGCCTAGTAGCGTCATCTGGGCCGTCCAATATGATTCAGCCCATTTTAACTTCCGGCCCATGTGTGGCCCATGACTTCTTTCGGCCCATATGAGGACCTTTGTAACTCTTGGCCCATTAACGGCCCGTGGTGAAACTGGCCCGTAATGAACAGTGTATCACTTTATACCCATTAATGGCTCGTTATTCCATTGGGCCGTTTCCAGCCCAAGTTATCTTTCGGCCTTCTCAGTGCCCATTGATTCTTGGGCTCACTTGCAGCATTCGTTTACATATGGCCCGTTACTGTCATTTTCTGCTTGTGGGCCAAATTTAGCCCGTCGTTACAGTCGGCCCGTTTGCGGACCATTAATACGTTGGGCCATTTTCATGTCAAAAAAAACCGTTGGGCTATTTTCATAGAGTTATCACACACGGCCTATTAAGGGCCCGTTATGGTCCATGAATAGTACGGCCCATGATTGGCAAAATGATGATACGCCCCGTAGAAGGCCCATGGATCCTACGGCCCGTTTGAGGCCCATGGATAGTACGGCCCATAGAAGGCCCATGGATCATACGGCCCATAGAAGGCCCATTGATCCCTAAGGCCCGTATAGAAGGCCGATGGATCCTACAGCCCGTATAGAAGGCCAATGGTCCTAGGCCAAACGATGGCCCATGGATCATACGACCTGCAGGAGGCCCATGGTTACAACAGTCCGTGTGTTGCCATGATTATTTTGGCCTAGTGACCAAAAATAGGCTATTGTGGCTACTAGAAAAACACAAAAAAAGAACTGCAGTGACTACAAGCAAACAACTAAAGAAGACAATAAGGAAATAAATAAGCAAGCAATTAAGGCTAGCCTATTACCGCTATTACACATATTACATCCATTGGGCATCAAAGTTCGCCACCAGTGCAAATATAGGGAACAAAGCAGCATATTACATACACTGGCCGTCAAAATTGGCCACCAGTGCAAATAAACATGGCAGCAAAACAAGAGCATAACTGAAACAACTTTAGAAGAGCTCAAGAAACGTTATCCTGGGTATCCACCATGCTGGCAATAAGCTTAGCAAGCTTATTAGCTTTGTCCTGTTTGGCGCTAAAATCCTCCAACGCTTGCTGTTGCACCAGAAAGTATGCATCTGAATGCTCCAGGGACTTCCGCAGTCCTTCCGCTTCTTGTCGCAGCACAGCTGATCGATGTCTTTCAGCTTGTAGTTGAGACTCAAGAAACCCAACTGATTCAGACAGTGAGTTTGAATAGCTTGTGCAAGCGGTAGTGGCCAGTAACTCGAACACTAAACCAAGACAGGACTTTGGGGTTGTCTCGCTGTCTTCAAGATAGTCTTCCTTAGCTGTTTTATCAGCTTTGTTGGAGACCAACAAGGATGTGTCACTATCCTGAACCTTATCTGCATTACTTCCTTTACCATTGCTTAATAAGGCACTCTTCCCCAATATTCTGTCAGCATTCTAAAAGAAGAAACAAGTAGACACATAACAAGTTTAGCATGTACTAGTATATGAAACTCATTTCGGTGAACCAGTTCATTAGTAAGGTGGACAGGATTAAACTACCAAGTCTTCTATTGCCAAGTACTAGTACATAATAAAAGCATCAAACAAACATATATCTATGTCCTATGGTCACTGCATTGTCTTGCCAAATCAAAATAGAGACACGGTTCAAATCATATCAGTTCAAGACAAAGCAGCAGTGAAAGAATACAAAGCGTGGGAAACTACACGACACAACAAGATTTCAGATGGGTACCACGGGTCTACATGTACAACAACACTATTGGCTCTGTTGTGATGCTAGTAATGTGCATGATATGAAAGTCAACTGTATACACAATTGAAATTGAAATCAAAAGAGCTATTGATAAGAGCAAACCTGTTAAAGAAACATGCGTGCACATACCTGCTGTGCCATTGGAGTTTCGATTGGATCCTTCAATTTAAAAATAAGTTTGTATCAGTAAATACAGTGATACAAGAGCAAAGCAATCATAGTTAAAAAAGGCGCGCCTAAGCGAGCGCTTAAGCGCGCCTAGGCTCTAGGCGTTGGCAAAACGCATTGCGCATAACTACGCTTAATCTGTGCATAACTGCGCATAAGCATGCGCTTTGGTCAGTAAAGTGCAAGGCGGTGGCAAAACGCACAATTAACGCCTAGCGCTTTTTTGAACTATGATAGCAATGGAATCTTAAATTAGAACAGTTGTTCTTCAGGTTTAGGCACTTGTTCTACATGAACAGAGTACAGTAAGACGCAAGAATATAATACTTAAAAATAGAAAATGAGCTCATAGACCTTACCACATTCTTGGTTCGGGACCAGTACAGAACAAGGCGTTCCCAGTCATCGTCCAGTAAATGTGTCTCAGGAGAACGTAAGGGAATTTGATGAGTTTCTTTGCCGGTGAAGTATGTTTTCTTCAGGTAATTCCGATACTGCCACCAAGCATTCTTGAAGATAGCAGAGGTATTAGCACAGGTTACCTCATCCTGAGTTTCCAAATCGGTCCTTCTCTATAGAGAAAAATGGGAAAATTTGTTGTATTATAACCATCATGGAGGTAGGATGTATGGGACGAAGCAAAGTAATTGCCATGAATAACATTACTTACACATAACTCCTGGACAAACACCTGCAACTGGCATTTTCCTTCATCTTCAGTATAATATTTCCAAGATGGGAAGATACGCACATACGATTTAACAACATCAAATGCGATAGATGCTAACTACGACTGGTTGGTTGTGCTTCCTCCACAGGAATAGGCGTACTAACTGGTGGAGTTGGGGTTCGCCGTGATAGTACTGGCCCTTTGGGCACTGGAGCTGCCTTACTAACTGCTCTTGTTTGGGAGCTCTGTGGTGGAGATGGTGCTGTGTCAACAGGAACTGGGTTACTATCGGCTGGGGTTGGGGTTAGATTGGGTGAAGCTGGTTCTCTGTCCATCGCAGTAGGGGTACAATCTGCGAGAGTTTGGGTTATGTGTGGTAGGGCTGGTTCTTGTGCATGTACAACCGGGGTGCTATCTCCACCAAGAGGTAGCACTGTTTTATTTGAAGACCGTGTTTTTATTCCGCTAGATACTGGCATCACCCGCTCCAATTCAAATGGCTGATAAACAGGAAACATAGTTGAATGTACAGACATTGTATGAGAGACAGATGCAATAGATAGTGTGGAAAAAAGAGGGCATGAAATAGTTGACATGTATATTGTTTAACTAAAACGGATAGCATGACATAATTTCACATATATGATGTCTATCTAAACTGGATAGCATAGCATAACATAATTCAAAGATATGATGAATAACTAAACAGGATCGCATGACATAATTCACCTACATGTTATCTAAGTAATCAGGATCGCATCATTTAATTCACATATGTGATTTATATGCTAAACAGAGGGCATTCGATATGATGTCTGAACTAAGAACATGGTGTTGAATATTGTGTATATGATGTCTAAACTATGCAATGCAAGACACCGTATGCATGATATGAGCAGTATAACCGTGCCAAGTTAGAGCATACACCTCAGTAGGGGAATAGGACTGGTCATCTGTCTCTGAATCCATCTCTGAGGAGCTATCGGGACCCAACAAGAGATCTGCTTCGACAGGTAGCACTGTCTGCTCTGAAGGCCTTGTTTTCACTCCAGATTTTTCCATCTCCCACCCAAATGGCTGATTCACAGGAAGAGTAGTTTAATGTACAAACATTGTCGACAAATGGAAATGTAATGAAGAAAAGGATGGGCAAGATATCATTCAAATATATGATGCCTGGTTAAACAGGATGGCATTGCACATTTCACATATATTATGGCTGGCTAAAAGACATGAGACTGCATAATTCCCATATATGATATAGAAACTAAACAGGTGGCATTACAGAACATGTCTAAACTAAGCAGATGACATATATGATGTCAAAAGTAGGCACTGCAAGGCAACATATGCATGATATGACTAACATCATCATGCCAAGGTAGAGCAAACACCTTGGGGGGTAAATAGGAGTGGTCAGCGGCGTCTGAATCCGCCTCAGAACAGATATCTTCCTCTGGATTACAATCTGGAGAGGGGTGGGGAGGGTTTGCCATTGAACCCACCATGGAGCGATGTCTGCATGACATTGTATTGCCGCGCAAAACTCTTCTCTTTTTCTCTACATGTTCAGCATGACTGTGTACAATATCTGACATGCATACGAAAAAATATGGTGAGATTATGTAAGGAGAGCATGCAGAAATTTAGAGTGATGGTAACAACCAGTGGATGGATCCAAAAATAATGATAGCAGGCTGATGATTGCTTTAAATTAATAAAAAGACAGATGATGATTGCTTTACTATTTGTTTCCCACCCAAGATGAACAACATAGGCATACCCTAGGTGAACCAGATATTAGACAGACATACTATTCATTGCTGCCTCGATATGTGCCCCACAACTAATTTAGAACTCAAGTTTGAACATTAATTTGGACCTGAGTTGGGAGTCCAAGAGCTGAACAGGACGATAAAGTAGCAGGTAAGTTTAAGCAATGCATAACATAAGCAGAAACAAAAGAGTGCGACCTCTCTTGTGGACCCGTGTACTCCTCAGGTTCATCTGCTGAGTCGATGATGGTGATGCCGTTGGGGTGGGTGCCGGCGGCAGGGAAGGAGATCTGAGGCGGCGAAAGACGGTCAGGAGTCGTGATGTCTGGTTTGGTGGATGCTTCTGTCGATGGAGCAGCTCAGGTGAGGTGGACGACGTCGCGGCAGGAGCAGGACAAACCACACAAAGTTCCCTTCGACACGTACCTGTAACTGAAGTAATTCTGTAAGGGCTCATTTGGCTTGCATGATTCTTAAAACGCAGGGATAGGAAAAACACCGGAATAGGATAGGAAAATGCACATGGTAAACAGAGCATTTGTAAACACAGGATTTCTGTCAACTTGGGTGTTTGGTTTACAGGAATTGGAAGAGCAGAGGAATGCAAAGAAACATGGCCAAAATAAAGAGAAACCATATGAAAGCGTGTACAGTTAGAATGTTATTCTGGCACTAATGCACTTGGTCTTGTTTTCATGCATAGGATTTTGAAAAGTAGGTCCAGGTGGATGTTTTGCTTCATTCCTTTCAACAAAATGCATGAATAATTGAATAGTAGAGTGCCATTGGAAAATTCCCTATTGCTATGTTTTTCCGTTGAACCAAAATAGCCCTAATGGATCGACGTGAATGTATAGTAATAAGTGATGCAACAAGTGTACAACCTCTTTGCCGTAGCCGTGTCGACCTCAGCATCATTGGGTTGGTCGCTGAAGCAGTTGAGGCAGAGGTGGCTGTTGGAGGTGTGGAGGAAGATCTGAGGAATCTGTAGACGGCGTCCAGGGCACTGCTCTGTTGTGATGGATCGTTCTATCGTTGGAGCAGCTCCGGTGAGCCGTAAGATGTCAAGGCTGAAGCAGCACAAGACAGACATCATCAATCTCAAGTGGGATTCTAATAGCATCTCCAATAGATGATGTAAATTGGATGTAAAATTAACATCTCCAAAAACCACCTGACTACAACAGATGAGGTAAAAACTGTTGACTCTGAACTTAACTGTCGAAACTGAAATTTACTGTGGAATCTGAATGCTACTGTAGAAACTGAACGCATTGGTAGCAGAGAGGCACTTGACATGTAGTTTAGGGAGGGCCTGCAGTTCATCTTCAACCTGCACCCCCCTGAGCCGCCAACCACCACCGGCCGAACCACCGGCGCCGAAACAACTCGCCACCGCCGCCCCTGCCAGCCCTCTAGGCCCCCCGCCCACCCACCATGAACCCTAAGATAGATAGTGGGGTACCTCTCCGGTGAGCCCCCGTCCCAGCTGCGGGTGGTTCTTCCTTAACTCCGGCGAGCCCCCCCACCCAACCCCTAAAAATCGACTGAACCAAAGTCGATTCAGTCGACTGAAGTGTGGCTTAATCAGAGCAGAGCAGCAGCACGAGTGAGGGGGAGAGCAGCAGCAGCAGCTGGGCGAGCGAGTGATCAAGCGAGAGCCGGAGCAGCAGCAGCGCGAGCGAGCGAGCGAGAGCCGGAGCAGCAGCAGCAGATCTGGCTGGTATGGACGCTGCCGCTGAAGGGGCCTCGCACTGGGGGAGAGCCGCCGTGGAGATGCCGCCCGCGGCGCCGGCTTCAAGGTAGCTCCTCCATGGGGGTGCGGGATGGAGCATCGTCGGTGCCGGGAGGTCGAGTTAAGGAGAAGGTGTGATGCGATGAGTGTACAACCTCTTTGGTGGCGCCGAGTAGGCCTCGACTTCATCCGAGGAGTCGGTGACGATGATGCGGTTCCGGTGGAGCAGGTTAAGGCGGCGCTGTGGGGATGGAGCAGCCGCGATAGACGAGGCAATCGTCGGAGAAGCTCCTTGGAGGTGGAGGACGGGGCGGCTGAATCGGCTGGACGGCGAGATGGACGACGGATCCTCATCCGGGGAGGTGGACGAGGGACGTCGAGCTGTTGCGGTGGATGACGTCGTCGGGGAAGAGGCTCCGGCTGGGCAGCGGTGATGTGGCGGACGGAGGAGGGTGGGGTTTCGCGGCTGGAGCGGAGAGGTTATGGCGGCCTGGGATTTCGAATGGCGAAAAGGGGGCGATGGGAGGGGGTGAAGCATGACTTAGGGACGCGCTTGTCCAAAATGTAGGGTGTGTTACAAAAGTACCCCCCACCGATTTGAACTAGCGGCCCTTTCGGCTCAGGGTTAGAAGGGGGATTTCGCGTGTCGGGATTTGGCAGCTGGAGGGAGTTTTCGCGCGCGTTGTAATTTCGGGATAGCAAGGCGCGGGTTGTGAAGGCGCCAGTTTTGGGAGCACGATATCTGAATTTTCGGGATATAACAAGACGCGGGTTGAATTTTAGGGACAAGCCTAACGTGTAGTAATATTGTACTTGTACGTACCAAATCAATTCGCACTTCCCTCAACCAAAAAGAAAACGAAAAAAATAAAACTATTCACACCACACAAAGAGAGAGTCTTGCCCCGTTTTACTATACAAATGCTATTCAAAGCTACTCCCTCCTTCCATCTATATAGGGCCTAATGCGTTTTTCGATGCTAACTTTGACCAAATATTAGAGCAATGATATATGACATGCAACTTACACAAAGCACACCGTTAACTTCGTCTGTGAAAGGTTCTTTCAATGATATAATTTTCACATTGTGCATGTCATGTACTATTAATCTTGTCAATAGTCAAAGGCGGTCTTAAAAATCTCATTACGCCCTATATAGATGGAAGGAGGGAGTATGAATCCATGTTATGTCCGATTAAATTTTTTCGCTTGCTGTATAATGCATGTAACCTACTCATACCAACATTTTAGTGCATTCCAAATGTCTATACTACCACTGCAATTCGAACTAAATTTGAATTTGTTTCTCTATTTCAATAAGAATCTACAATCATGATTGTTGCCAACTTCAACCATCATAGTTTCCTTGCTATCCGCCAGATATAAATCGGACGGCCTATAATGCAGGATGGCAGGCACACCATCATCAACAACTCCGTTTTTTATAAGAGTAGAGATAAAATATATTAAATGTAGTATAACATGTTCATAAACACACCATGTGTATCACCGTTATATATATTCACACATGCGTCGGTTTAAAACACTATGATAAATTCTTCAAATATCCGAATTCGCTTTTTATAATGAAGTATATATGATCTCTATTCGTCTTTTACACCCACACAACCCTCTTATCTTTGTAGCTAGCGCTAACTTTCTCTTGTGCATGCACACGCCCGCATCCCTCTCACCCTCCCTCAGCATTCTCTAGCTCCATCGCGCAAATTCGTCTTTTCACTTTAGGTCGTTCACCCACGGTGTGTGTAGGCCCCCCAGCTCCTTCTTTACGGCACACATCGATCGATATGCCTCTCTAGCCAGGTGTGCCTAGCACAAACACAAGCTTCCCCTCTTCTCTTGTCACCGTCCATGCCTCACTCCCACCACTCTTTTCATCGTTCTCGTACTCGCACACTCCTCCCCGCTCGATATAGTATGCCTCTCGTACCACCTCCTACATGCATCCCTCTATCTCTATCCTTCTCCTCGTGCCTCGTTTGCTTCTAACACACACATGCATGTATACCGATCGATCTCCCAACATATACCTGGATCGACTTTAACTACCCCCCCCATCGATCGACGTACCTCACAAGTTATGTCTCTCCTTTCTCTAACAAAGGGCGATTGATCTTCCTATGTAGTTATGTCTGCTTACCACAGCCACATCGTCCCCCCTCATCATTCATGCATGCCTCCTGACCCATCTCTCACACGCACGTGCACAGACAACAAGCAGCCATCTCCTCTCTTATTGATATTGCGGGCGTGCCCTCCATTTGTCTAGCAAGCCTATCCCACCATTTGTTAGAAGCAACTCCACTACCACCCCCTCCAACACTCTAGCTCTGTCTCTCTCCCAACCTTATTACGCTCCTGCACATATGCATGGATGCCAATCGATCTCCCTTAATACATGAGGCAGATCGATCTCCTTAATACATGAGGTAGGCCTCTCTCCTCCTCCACACATATGCCAGCCAGTGTACCTCTATAGTTAATTGGGCCTCCCTCTTCCCCCACCACACACCGATAGTCAAGCACTGCAGGTACGTATCCATGCCACAGAGACAAACTGCACATGACCCCTCTCACGTTCCAGTAGGCCAGCTACTCTATATCTTTGACGTGGGCACACACAAATTCGATGGCACTCTTTATCGATCGCGCGCGCACACACACACATCATCCCTCTTTTCGATTCTATGGACACCTCAAGCCGGTGATACCTCCACTCTCTTCTCGTGGATCGCCCCCTCTATATATATGTTATATCCAGGACTCTATTTCACACACATTGCATATGTTACATTTTTTGATTGACCCCCCCCCCCAAAAAAAACTCTCAAGAACCCACACACTATATCTCTCTAGGTTTGTATCTCTCTCACACAACCCCACGTAGGTGGTGTACGTATACAAGAAGAGAATAGGTGCACCGTGCACGTACTCACGCTTCGTGCCCAGCCACACCCGCGCGGGTACACGGTGGAGCTCATTTCTTTACGAAATGGCAGCCCACGTGCTAATTTGAACGCCTGTAGCGGTTGTTTACCTAGGGAGGTCGTGTACCACGCCTGCACGAAACAAAGTTCGACTTGACGCGTTGCCGCGTTATTTTTAAATAAAGTTATAGCGCTCAATGGCACGTACACAGAATATAAAACGATTTTTATGGAGAAAAAGGTAGTCCGCTCACTATATACAATGGAGCCTTGCGTGCCTGGTTTGTCGCTCTTCAGAGTATCTCACACAAGGCTGCGGTGGCCTCTCTCTCTCTCTCACCGTTGGTCACTGATCCGGCCGCATCCCGTCCGCCGGGGGAAAGGGAGTGCGGTGGCCTCTCTCTCTCTCACCGTTGGTCACTGATCCGGCCGCATCCCGTCCGCCGGGGAAAGGGAGGAAGTGCATCGTTTCTCCTGTTCGACGGCGCCGAGGCAGCACGTCCCGATCTGTGGTACACGCCGTTCTCTCTGACCAAGCTCCGGCGCGGCAGGGCCTACGCCACCTGCTCGCAGATTCCGCCCGCCGCCGCTCACCTAGTTACATCCCGACGACCTCCAGGTATCCCCTCCGGCCTTGCTCCACTGCCCGTCTTCCCACGTCGCTGCATGTGGATCTTCCATAGTTCTTTGCCCAAAACGTAGCTCGTCCAGCGTACTTTCCATATTGCATTCTCGTCCTCACACCGTTTTAGACAAACACAACTGTGTTGTTATCTTCCCTTAGGGCAAGGAATATGCTTCTTTTTTGTCGTCGCATGTGTCATCAACTATTATTAGCAAGTAATTGTTTCCTTTCTACCTCTTTTTTGCAAACAAGGCTATCCATTTCACCTCGTTGCTATTGCGACCTTTTGGTGAACTGCACAAATCACTTTTTTCTTAAGAGTGTTTTGTGCAGTTGTACTAAAATGTCACACGGGCAACGTCTCTACATTTCAGTGCGACTGCACAAAGGGAGATTGGTTTTGCTCTATCCTCCTCATCCAACTCCGAGCCTAATATTCTCCAACTATTTAGTCTTAAGAGAGACTGCAAAGGTGACCGGCTTCTATTTGTGTGTTTATTGTTTCATCAGCAGTCCTCTATTATCGTAATCACACTTAATATCTTTGGAACAGGGACGCTCAGCTCTATTTTAGTGGAACTGCACAAAATGATCGGAATGTTGCATGCTCCAGATAGCTACTTTTTTTTCCCAACATGCCTTGTTGATTTAGACAGAGCTGGGGGGACGTTGCTGCCAATGAAAGCATGGATCAATTTTAATTTAACACCTTCTCACAACTCTGTTTTCAATTGTGATGTAATTATTAGCTCTGATCTGCTAATAATTGGCATGCATTAGCAAGGGAGTTAGTTTTTTATTGTTTCCGAAAGAGCATCGATGGCAAGACACGCGAAACAAAAGATGAAAGCTCACACCATTGTACAATTTCATGTCGCTGGAAAATTATTTGTATAGTACGTCAATTATGTAAACAAATGATGGAAGCTTGATAGCATTGCCAGAAGCCTCTTCATCATCTTGGTCCATGTGCCATGCACAAAATTATACTCCTTCGTTCCTAAATATTTGTCTTTTTACAAATTTCAAATGGGCATATTTTAGAGTGTAGATCCACTCATTTTGCTTCGTATGTGTACTCCCTCCGTTCCTAAATATTCTATTCGTCTTTCTAGAGATTTCAACAAGTGACTACATACGGAGCAAAATGAGTGAGTCTACACTCTAAAATATGTCTATATACATCCGTATGTGCCAGTCCATTTGAAATCTCTAAAAAGACAAATATTTGAGTAGTCACTCGTTGAAATCTCTAGAAAGACAAATACTATGGAGTATATTTAAGAACCTAGGGGGTAGTGCACAACCGCATGGGAGACTCAGCCCGGTCGTTGCGCCGCATTAATAGTGAGTAATGAGCAGTCAAATCATAAGCCCCACCTTTCCCACTGTAAGTTGCTCTGAAGAAGCAACCATCAATATGCTTTTCTTTGAATCCTCTCATACTACTCCATCCGTCACTATTTATACAGCGCGCTTCAGAAAAAAGAAAACAAATCTGTGGGACCAAGGCGACTAGCGATCGTCCTGAAAAATAGCATTGGTAGTTATAGCACGGCGTCTATTACTAGAGTAATAATGCGTACACATATGCATGCAGTGCTTCCACCCCGGGTACACACATGCATGCACGTACTCCACTCCGTAGTAGTACAGAGTACATGGAGAGAAAATTGTGGACTTGATTGCGGTTACGACGCCCTAATTAATTGAGCATTAAACCAAACACATCTAAAGTCTCTCTGGTGCTGGAAATGCATTGAGAGAAATGCATCATAATGAAGCGCGCCCGGTAAGCTGTGACGGAGGGAGGAGTAGTATAACGGTGCAAAACCATGTACGCGTATGGCCAGTCGGTCAACGCACCTCCTCTTGGCATATCACTGACATGTGGGACAGGAGTGTGAGCAAACCGATCTCAATTGACGGCAAAGAGCCAACCCGCCGTTCCTTGAGAGAGAGAGGAGCTAGAATACACAGACGGGCTCGCACGGAGGCCAAGATATATTTGAGAATGGTTGGTTGATCGATATCATTCATTACATATTGGGCTGCCGTTTTCCGCCCTTCTCCGGAATAAACATGTACTTTATCAGAGATAAAAAAATAAGAGTATAGACGCTCCACCATGCGGTTCTAGTAGTAGTACTACTCGTACTACTGTGCTTGGCTCTTCGCCTCTTCGTGAAGTCGAAGAATGATGGTACTTCGCATGTTGGGTACTACAGTGTATGCCTCTGACAATCTGACACCGAATGGACTGATGCATGTCCATCGAGGGTATGTTGCATTAGTCAAAAGGCGTAAGTGAGCTTCACCTTGTCCTGCAAGCTTCTCCTAATTCTGCGAGTTGACGGGACACACCAAAAAGTAGTGCAAGTCCATACTCCCTCCTTTTCGGTTAATATGGCTTAATCTTTTTTGCGGGTAAATGAGAGAGCTTTATTCATATATAAGCATTCTTAGGACGATCAGCCAAGACACTAGTCACTAGGAAGCGAGGTACCCCGCAAAAAAAGAAGTAGGAAGCGAGGTGTTTCATCAAGCCAGCTCTCGGCCACATTCAAAGTGCAGCAAGCACGGTTCGCACGAAGATGCACCGCAAGGTTTGCTGACTTGTTTACATGCTAAATAACAAAAAAAAGAGGAAATATTACCGAGCGCTACTATTTGTAACAAGATATGAGCCAGAATTAAGCGATAATTGTGGCGAGTGTTCCATACAATCAACTTCCATTAACACATGCGAGAACCCTCGAAGAGAACCAAATGTGTTGAAGATTGCTTTATCACATTTGAAAGTTATAATAAGAGTGCAGACGCTCCTCCATCCGGTTCCTAGTACTCCCTCCGGTCCTTTTTGGTTTGCGCCTAAGAAAATTCAGTTTTTCCCTCAAAGCTCTGCGCCTTAGCTTCTTTACCTTGCTCTTTCCACTGGTACCCCTCCCATCTATTCCGCTTTGACTGCATGTCCAGCCGCAGTAACTCCCAACTCTCTCTCCTATACCAATCGCCCCTTCCCAAGGCGTGCGCATGCAGATCGAGTGACACACATGCAGACATGGAAGAGTGAGACGCATGCAGACTTGAAAGAGAGAGAGATGCATGCAGCGCGAGAATTCCGGTGTGGGGCAGGCTCAACCAATGGTATGCATGCCTAGAAAAACTAACCCCAGCCTCTCTCGGTAGCACATCAAGGATAGAACTGTCCAATTTCAAACGAAACAATCGCTCCTTGGTATCCTGGCTTCACCTTGGACGCAAACAAAAGAGGACCGGAGGGAGTACTAGTACGTACCTTTATAGACTATATTACTAGTACTAGTACTAGTAAACTTTGCGCTTGGCTGTTCGCCTATTTGGGAAGTCGAACAATAGTAGCACTAGTAGTATAGTGTATGCTTCTAGCAATCTGACACCAAATTAACTGTTGCATGTCCATCGCCTGAGCGAGGGAGAGCTTGCATTAGTCAAAAGTTTCTCCTTGTCCTGCGAGCCACCGCACGCAAGTAATGCTAGTCCATACTGACTCCTCTCTGGTTAATATGGATTAATTTCAAACGAGATAAATACACTGTCTGTCACTGTATATTTGTAAAAATACGGTCAGTGGACTTCATAATACGCTCATTGCGCTCAATATATATATTTTCCAGTGTTTATACGATCACTAGCTCACCCTGACTGAGTATGTGTGTGCATGCACGTGTAGGTTGAGCACTTAGCGTGACCGTGTGTGTTCTGTCGTGTGCTCGGACATGCATGCATTAGGACGTCGCGCGCATTTTTGCGTCCATGTGTACGTGTGACTGCTGCATACACATAGGGGGAGTACGTGTAGGGGCCACTAAGGAGCAGTCAAATCACACAGTAAGTTAGTCGGAAGAAGCAACCATCATTTCACTCTTTAATGACACATACGCAATATAAAATGGTTGATATGGAGAGAAAAAGAAAACCACTGTATATACACTAGCAGGAGCCTAAGCTACAAGCCTGCTTGCTAAGGTTGCTCTCTTCACAAGCATAGAACGACGGGCCTAATCCCGCAGCTGGCGGAAGGGAACAATGTTTTGCGTAGATGCGGTCGACATCGGCGAGGGAGAAAACCCACAGTCGGTGCGTCCCAATCGTGGGTCACCGCGGTATGGGCCGATGCCGCGTCCCAACCGCCCTTCTAGGTACAGCCTGACGTCCCAGGTAGTCCATCTTCCTTTTGGAGCCGGCTTGCTCCACTGCCGTAGCTCCATCTCCATGTCAATATTTCTCTACTTCTACCGGCTTCTACTTGTAATGAGTTTATGTCTCATGAACTAGTGCCAGTACTATTATTCTAATCACACTTATTCAATATCTTTGCCATCAGGGATGCTCAGGTCGGTTTTAGTGGAAGTGCACAAAAGCATCGTATGATCTGAGGGTGCCAGCCGTCTTTCCTTCGACAGGTTCTACCTGGCCAGGGAATTAAATCATGTTTAGGGTTTAGGGTTTAAGTCGTAGTGACCCCATCAGTAGTTTTTCTTTCGTACACGCTCTCACAACTTTTTTTCTTTAGTTGTGAAGTAAATATTGGCTATGGTCTGTGAATCATTGAGATGCATCAGCATGCGTGTTAGTTTTCCTTTGTATTTGATGGAATGTTGTAATGGGGCAACCTTGGAATAGGAATGAAAATGGAGTGGAAGTTTCCATTTTTCCGGAGAAAAAATGGAAACGGAGAGAAACCAACGTTTCGTTTCGTTGGATCGCGCCATCGAGCAAAACCAATGTTTAAATCACGTCTGTCGTGTTCGTGTCTCACCCTCCTCCACGGCTCGACCCCACATGGTCGCTCGGCATGCCACTCACCGCAAACCGAGTATACGATAACTTTCCCGCCTACTTGTCGGTGGATCATGCCATGGAGTACTACTAGCACTACTGGAAGAGATTGACGAGTTGGGGGAGGACAGCTAGCTGTAGCACAGACTCCCAAGAACTTTTTACATGCATGTTGTAGCCGGCTATTGTGAACTTTGAACGCGGAGCAGCCGCGTGCACCCGGAAGCGGCATGGGCGACGCTCTCTCGGCTGGCGTGCCGCTTCAATGCCGGCGCCAGTGAGAGGTCGCCTCCGCTCTGGCCAGCCATGAATGCGGCAATGACCATTTCGGGCGGGAAGCACGCGCGGGTGATGAAGAGGGTTCGGTTGGTCAGGACCGGCCGTGGCAGCGGTCCGGACGTGCGCAAACAAGAGATGATGTACGTTAATATTGCTGCGTCTATAATTAACAACGTAAATAATGTGCCAGTTGGACAAATATGATTGGAGACAGAGATGGAAATGGAATTTTACGTAAACACGTATATGCATGTCTATGTCTATGTGTGTGTGCGAGACAACTCTCGTGACCTGGAAGCGGGGGCGTGTTTTTGATCGAGTTTTCTTTCTTGGTACGTTAGAAAATCAGTTTGTCTAATTCACATCTAGATGTTATTTAAGGATATCACATCTAAGCTCCCACAAATATATAATGTAGCAACAAGAAACAAAAAAAACTAGGACAAAAAAATATACACAAACAGAGTGGACATCAACTTAGACATCTAGATGTGTCCTAGACAAACCCTTAAAAAATTGTCCGCCAGTTTTCGTTTCTTTTTTCTGGGAACGCGCGTATTCTATTTAAAACCATTGCTATGGAGAGATTTTTTTACTCCATTATACTCCCTCCTTTCCGGTTTATAGGGCTCAATTTGGTTGTTTCCCATCACATGTTCAGATTTCAAGGTGCATTAAATCATTGCATGCAAGTATTGAGAGAAAATTGACCAATGCATGTACTTTATGCATGCATGTATAGCAATTAATGCATTGATAAACATAATTTTTTGAGAAAAACAAGAGCATTAATTAGGTGCTTTTGCAAACTACAAAAAGTATTCCACCACTCACTATCTACCTTTGTTGGTGAGATTTTTGAATTGAGCCTTATAAATCGGAAAGGAGGGAGTAGCCTCTTGTTTGATAGAGTTTCTCGCTTCTCGCTCTCTCACCCTCTCCATATCAAAACAAGATGATAGTGTCCACTCTATCTCTCTCCTCACCGGTGGTCACAGATCCGGCCGAATCCTGTCCGCTGCGGGAGGTGAGGAGGTGTAGCGTTGACGTTGTCGCCGTCGGCGATGGAGGGAACCGATGTGCACCGTCCTCTCGAAGCCGGCGCTGGCGCGGATGAAGATCCTCCGCGCCCTTGTTCGCTGCCGTCATGTGGGTAGATCCCGCTCGCCCGCCTAAGCGACATCTCGTCCACCTGAGGTATAACTTCTTGTGCTGGTCCAGCTCCCTAGATCGCTGCGTGCGGGTTTTCTTCTATGCGACTACTCCCCAGCTCCCCATGCATAGTAGCTAGGGTTCGTCGGCTGGTCCAACATCACCTACTAGTACTATTATAGAGGAAATGCCACTCAAAAAGTTGTCCTGATTTATGCCTTGGTGGAGGTATACATGTTGTTTCGACAAAAAGTACATGGTGGTTGTGCGGTCATTGTCCATATGGTGGTAGTACTATCACTGTTAAATGAAGAAATGCTTTTTTTGTCGGGTATCCTGGTTTAGTTCCCATCAAGATATAATTATGATGCTTCTGTTTGTTGGTGTACTTTTCATTAACCCTTTTTTATATTATTGGAAACAGCAATGCGTGTCTCCATACCCGGGCATGTATTCCTCAATTTTAGTGGAACTGCACAAAATTGGATGGCCATTGTTGTTCCGCCTCACTGTCCTCTGCCACATGGTTCTTCCTTCCTCGAGCTTGATTACTGAGAAGAAACAGACCACAATGAGGATTTGTTGAACTTCATAGGTGCCTCACCCAAACTTGATGCCAAATGGATGATGCATCACCACGATGACCTATCGATGCTCATGGTTGCGCCTCATGGTTGCATCGGCTGGTGAAGCTGATCGATTTTCAATGAAAAACAAGTTGTCTTCCATCTGTGCTATTTGCTTGTTACGCACAAAGATGATATCCTTCATCAGTTCACCTTGGTTGCGTTGGAGACGTAGCCGTTTTTCACGTTGGTGCAATTTTATCACACAATTGGCTATGAACCAAATGTTTCCTCGAAGAAGGATCGACGTTGGTACTAAGAGCATAAGTTTTGTATTGATTTCTAAGCCTTCTCACAACTTTGTGTCCAGCTCCCCTGTAATTTTATTTGTCCAGCTATTAACTTTGATTTAAAAATGGTGTGGACTAAAAACCCGGATGGACGTAGTAGCCCTCCATTTTTATTTACTCCGCATATTAGATTTGACTGAAGTCAAATTATGTAATACTCTCAAACCTTTCTGATAATTGAAATTAAAATTCTTTATTTGTAGACACTCTCACACATTTCCGATAATTTGGCGCATGTGTGGTTGTTCACTTAAGGGAGGGTAGTGTACCACACGTGAAGGACAGGAAGTGCGACCAGGACGCGTGGGCGTGGATCGTTAGTTCATCGGAAGTAGTACTAGTTTTCTTCACTGTACATTAAATAAAGAGTTTCATTTCGTACTTACACAATTTAAAACGATTGTTATGGAGAGAATAGGAAAACAACTCCACTATATATTAGTCGTATACACACGAGAGTACTATATGGATGCAGCTTCATTGACTTAGTGTCCTGCCTTTGGGTTTATGACAGGTGGGCCCAAAATGTGGCTGGCTCACCTGTCATACAGCCAAAAGCAGATGGAGTGAAGGCACCGGAGCTCAGTCCGTACTACATTAGTATATATATAAGCGGGAGCCTCAGCGCTTGTTCGCTAGGGTTTGCACTCTCCACACGCTCGCCGCAATACATATATGTTACACGCTGGAGGCTCAACGTTCATTTGCTAGGGTTTGCTATATTCACAGTCTCTCACCCTCTCTTCACCAGATCTAAACAAGACTGCATTGGCCTCTTGTCTCTCTCTCCCCCCCTCACAGCTGGTGAAGGAGGCGTCCATATCCCGTCGCACCGGGAAGGGGAGGAGGTGCAACGTTAACTCTATCGCCTTCGGTGAGGGAGGCAATCCACTGCCGGTTGAGCTATTCTCTTTCACCTAGCGCCTGTGCGGGAGGGCCACCGACCCCTTCTTCCTCGCTGCCGTATGTAGTGTGGGCAGATTCGGCCTCCCGCCACACGCCTTGCCACATCCCGACGACCCTAAAGTATAAGTTTCTCTGAAACCGTCGTTGCTCTAGCTGCATGTGGATCTTTTTCGATCTGTAGTCGAATCTAGGTCTTGGTTCAAAGAGGAAAGAAAGGTGCGGTGGGGTGGAGCATGAATCTAGGACGTGGTTCAATGAGGAAAGGAGGGAGGAAAAGTAGTATAGACTGGCTATCCAGCCGCTTTGTTGGTCGAAAAGGGAAAAAGGGGGTAACCCAGTACACACATCTGTAAGGAACCGATCTCTTTGTTGAAAAGGGAAAGAAACTGGGGGGTCGGGTAGTTTCTGCAGGACTAGATTTGCTGCCCTCACATAGGAAAAAAGTTCAAAGAGAACAAATATGGGACCAACACAGATATGCTGCTTGGCTACATACTCTGCATCACCCATTTATACGTTTGGACGCACATGGTGCTAGCATGTCCCATACAGCTATTTTGCTGTTGTTAATCTAAGAATGCCGCCGGAAAATTGAAGTAATGCCACTGTTAAAAGTAAATTACATTTTTTAACGAATGTTGTTTCAAGAGAGTGTCTCTGTTAATATGAATCAATGCAACCGTTTTAGAAATGCTACTATCCTACTTTGTTTTCCATCCAAGATAAGTTAGATGCTTCTTTCTGTCACCGTTTCATCCTCCTTTATCGGTAAGTAATTGTTTCCTTTTTTGCCTCTGTTAAAACAGGGGTATTGATTCAACTTTTTGCTATTGCAACATTTTGCTTCGCTACTCGAAACACTTATGTTTTAAGAGTGTTTTGTGCAGTTCAACTTGAATGTCACACCGGTGACTTTGCTTAATTTTGGTGGAACTGCACAAAAGGAGATCCAAGATTTGTTTCTAGTGTTCCTGTCGAGTTGTTTCAAATATTGGTCTCAACCACATGATATCTATTCAACTTGTTGCTATTGCGACACTTTGCTTCGCTACGCGAAACACTTTGCTTGATTTCAGTGCAACTGCACAAAAGGAGATTGGATTTCCTATTCGTGTTAGCTGATTCGTATTTTATCCTGGTGTTCTCATGAAAGGTCAGTACATGCCTTCATCAACATGATTCTGCAGTGTGCTTTGAGATGTTGTGCTACCTGTATTGGTACTGTTTTAAATAAATGTTGAATTGAAGCTATTGTATTGCTGTCTTTTCCCATTAAGTAGTGAACAAAAATGGGACCAACCCAGACATGATGCTTGTTGCTTTGTTACAACAAACTCTGCATCACCCCCTTTATAAGTAGATGGGAGCACATATTGTTGTTGCGCCCACTCTCCCCTGGAACTGTTTATGCTTTTCTTTAATGTAATGCTGCTGGTAAAATTAAGCAATGCAACTCTCAGAATTAATTAACTACTGAATCTTAGTTCAAAACTGCAACACTTGTTAGGAATGGTACTATCCTGCTTTGTAGTTCTTTCTACATGTTTAACCAAGGTATTGTTAAGATAATGTCTCTTTAAAAATGAATCAGTTGCATTGTTTTAGGAATGGTACTTTTCTGCTTTGTCGTTCTTTATACATGTTGAAACAAGGCATTGTTAAGATAATGTCTCAGTCAATATGAATGAATCACACTAATGGAGAATTGCTACTCTCCTGCTTTGTTTCCCATTAAGACAAGTCATCAACCGTTATTTCTCGGTAATTGTTTCCCTTATACCTATTGTTGCTTATAGGGATATCAAAATTAAAGCTCGGTTTTATTCTGACTTCGATTTTAGTTGAACTGCACAAAAGGAGCCAATGTGTCCAAGGCAAACTGCTGCGTTACTAGGTCCAGTTGGTCATTCCACTTTGCAGAAAGAAGCAGTCACTGGTTGTGGTACATTACAGAAGGAATGACCGAGAAGCTTTACAGAGTATTATTAGACACCGGTGACATGACTAGTCTGCAGAGACCATTGGCAATTTAACAACACGTGGAGTGCCCTGGGCAAAAAGTGCCCAAACAAGTACAAGAAGCTACGACAGGACATGATCATAGGCATTACATATTTTGAATGGGAAAAGCTTGTCAAAGTTTAATCATTGATGTTAGCAAGAAGATGTTAGTTTAATATATTGGAATTGGAAAACCTTGTCAAAATTTGCTCATTGATGTTAGCCAGAAGACATGCATTTGATATTTTTCAGTGGGACGCCCTTGCTGTGAGCAGCGTCGAGTGATTTTTCCTATTCATGTGTTCAGTTTAGAAGTAAATAGTTACTCTGCTGAGATATTCATGTGTTAAGAGTTTGTTCTGAATATTTTCTATGTAATGCCAGACCTTGTGTTTGATTGCAAAGTTGAGCTTGGAATGTTGTGGCATGCGGCATCACGAGCTGTTCACCGTGCCTCCCGAGAATAATGCTTCGTGTTGTTTTGCATGTCGATCTAATGCCAGTGATTTGCTTGTTAAGAAGATCATCCTCTTATGTTATTTCCGTGCATAAGAAGTTCATCATCTGATGTTTCATTCATAGCCTATACGACATGTCGGGTAGGTTAGACGTGAAACCATATGATCTTCCGACCAACTCATGATATTAGGCCGTGATTGGATCATTGTTTTCCAACCAAAACCGCTTGTAAAACTGACGCTTGTAAATTAAAGCAGATGGTCTCGGGCGAAGGCGCTTGGTTGGTCGATTTCGACTAGTAAAATATCGGAAGTACTTCACACACGATAAAAACACTGAACGACACTCAGACGATTGCTAATCCAGCCGTTAGCTGTTGTTTCAGCCTTGCTCATGGATGGCATGATACGCACGTCGTGCATGTATCGTCTGGTAATGTCTTCCATATAGCAGTGCTCGTAAAATATACACTGCTCTCTCAAATTACACGCGTAACCCGCCGGTTTTACTTACAGACCTCGGGCCTTCCGATGGCGAGTAAATTACACTTGTATCTTAATATAGGTTTGAAATAAACCAGAGCTCCGAAGCGCGGCCTTACCGTTTCATGTCATCTCAGTTTCTCGAAGGTGCTCATAGGTGTCCGATGATCCTGGCTTCCTGAATGAGCACCGGGCGCTGTATCAGACCTCCGTAGGGCCCACGAGGCCCTCTCCGTTGTCCTTCGAGTTGTTGATCTCGCCGTGGCGCCGAGCATTGTTAACATGGTCAACAAACATGAGGATTCAGGAGATGACTTTATTTTGACTGGATGACACTAGGGACCCACTAGTGTCATGGTCGTACGTACGCAAGTGCCTCCTAATTATGTACAACTTTTTTTTGCTTTCTTCTGGTTTCCTGACATCACGGTCCAACACCATTTTCAACCTATGTAGTCAATATAAACGAGAGAATTGCACAAGGTGCGGCTGACAGCTGGGACCAAGCAGCTCGAGCAGTATTTGTGTTTTTGAGGCGTGAGCACTGCAGAGTTTTTCTTGGCGATGATTTCATTGTTGTTCAGAGGAGAGCAGGGTATTAACTGGGCGGGCTGTGGCCCGTCTAGCCCAGGCCAGATAACCAGCCCAGATACAACTTTTTTCAAGATGAAAATGGCTAGCCCAGCTATACGTCTTTTTGAGGAATACCCAAGCAAGGTCAACTTGTTATTCTCCGCCCCGCTGGGATGCAAATCTTTCCTAGGAGGGATGCGTTAGGCTTAACAGGAAAATGGGCTTTAAAAATAATAAATGGGATGTAATTATAATAACTGGGCAGTAGCTATAAAAAATGCACCAAACACAAAATTAGTTTATAAAATATTATTTATGGATTTTGAAAATTCTAATTTTCATTGTTGCATGCACAATGTTTCGTTGGATTTTTATGTAATACAAATTTATATTTAATCTGACTAGAAATTTCGGGATAAAAATATTTCGGATCCCATCAAAATGTGGGAAATTTTATTGAATTCTGTCTTCAACGGTTGGTTGAAATTATTAATCGTTGTCTTAGCTAGAAAATGGGTTGTACTTTTAACAAACTGTAAATGGGCTGTTGTAAATTCCATTAGAATTCAAAAATGGGTTGTACATTCTTACAAAACGCAAATGGGATATAAGTTCTCTGCCACACACTTATGGGCCTACTAAGTGACACGTCCCCTAAAAAAATAAGTTGACGCGTATGCAAGGCTTTATCAACTTATTATAGTCATCACACGGTTCTAGCAGCAGTGGCCGTTGGATATCTATCCAACAGATGTCGTGCTTCTTCTTCAATCTCGGATATTCTTAGCTTCGGCCGCCCAAAAAATGATTCCTCCCCCTGACATCTGGGGCGCACCATTTAGGAGGCTGACCTGTGGGCCTACTAAGTTGGAGCATACCAAGGGCTTTGTCAACTTAGTCAATATAAACGATTCTAGCTTCAGTGACCGTACGATGTCCATCCAACGGCCGTAGTGCTTCTTCAACCTCTGGTCTTCTTGGTCCAGCCGCCCAAAGCAGCGCCGCTCGTGCCGCCTGCTCCTGCCTCCCGTGGCTGACTGTGCTGCCGCGGAGGCCTCACCGCCCCCATACTACTCCCACCGCTGGCCAGGCCATCCCTCCACTCACTCACATCCCCTGTTATTCTGCGGCGACGGCAGCCTCACACCGCAGCCGAACCAGTGAACCCTCATACTTCTCTCTGCGCGAGCTTCCACTGCTGCGTCTTCCCCGGCTCCGCATCGTCCCCTTCCTAGGCGTCGCCGTCGTCCACCACCCCGGTGCTCTTAGTGCGGCGTGGTCAACGTGGTCAACGACCGACTTCCATCGGAAGAGTACTATACGTGGAGAGGCTGACAGCTGGGTCCACGACGGCCGCAAGGAAGTGCCTCCTTATTACGCGCAAAATAATTATTCCTCCACCTGACAGTAGGGACCCACCGGACGGGCCACCTTATTTCGCGAAAAAAACGTTTCTCCCCTGACTGCTGGGACCCATCGGACGGGCCACCGTATTTTGCGAAAAAAACGTTCCCCCCGCTATCAGCTCGGACCCACCGGAAGTGCCTCTTTATTACGCACAAAAAAATGAATATTCCCCCTGCTAGCTGGGACTCACCTTGGTGGGAATCTGACTTGTGGGCCTACTAAGTTGACGAGGACGGAGGGCTTTGTCAACTTAGTCAATATGAACGATTCTAGCTCTAGTGGCCATACGATGTCCATCCAACGGCCGTAGTACTTCTTCAACCTCTGGTCTTCTTGCTCCAGCCGCCCAAAGCAGCATCGGTCGTGCCGCCTGCTCCTGCCTCCCGTGGCCGGCTGTGCTGCCGCGGAGGCCTCACCGCCCCCTACTATTCCCACCTTAGGCCAGGCCCTACGGCGACGGCAGCCTCACATCGTAGCCGAACGAGTGAAAACTCATACTCCTCTCCGCGTGGGCATCCACTGCTGCATCTTCACCGGCTCCGTGCCGTCCCCTTCCTAGGCCTCGCCGTCGTCCATCGCCCTGGTGCTCTCGGCGCGGCGTGGTCAGCGTGGTCAAGGAACGACTTGCATCGAACGTGGACTGTACGTCGAGAGGCTGACAGCTGGGTCCACGCCGCAGCAAGGAAGTGCCTCCTTATTACACGGAAAATAATGATTCCTCCACCTGACAGCAGGGACCCACCGGACGGGCCACCGTATTTCACAAAAAAAAATGTTTCCCTCCTAACTGCTGGGACCAACCAGCTACACCTTTGCATGCAAGGAAGTGCATCCGGGCAAAAAAAAACGATTCGCCCCCCTGACTGCTGGGACCCACCAGCTACATCTTCACAGGCAAGGAAGTGCCTCATAGTCGGGACCCACCTGATCGAAGCGTACGTAGCGTTGTCATTCTGGTCGCTAAAGTGTACGTACATACTGGTCGATGTAGAGGCGCGCACGTGTCGTAGTAGAGGCGCGCACGTGTTGTAGTAGAGGCGTGCACGTAGCATGTACACATACGTACAGCGGCGAGGGTGCAAGAAAGAAAATACGGCCATGTACGTACATACGGGCAGGGTCTCGAACACCTAGTCGCGCATACATACATGGCTGGGTCGGAACGGAGAAATAGCGTCGTCGTCGTGTTCATGGGGAGCCAACCGGCTGGGTCGGAACAGAATGCGTGGTCGTGTTCATGGGAGGGCTTGGACGGAACAGGCGATGGAAACGAGGCTTGGCGTACCGCACAATGGAGGAAACAGCCCTGTGTTCGACCGGCCATGTTCGAAATGGGATCCTGTTGATCGGGAGGGGCCTGGTGTACCGCAAAACGGAGGAAATAAACCTCCTACGGTCGAAACGGGGCTTCTGTTGATTGGGAGGGGTGTGGCGTACCGCAAAACGGAGGAAACGAACCTCCAACAGTCGAAACGGGGGTCCTGTTGATCGGGAGGGGTGTGGCATACCGCAGAACGGACGAAATGGACCTCCTACGGTCGAAACGGGGGTCCTGTTCATCGGGAGGGGTGTGGCGTACCGCAAAACAGAGGAAACGGACCTCCTACGGTCGAAACGGAGGTCCTGTTCATCGAGAGGGGTGTGGCGTACCGCAAAACGGGACTCCACGGGATACTGTTCATCTCCACCGTCGACCTCCTCCAGCCTCCGCGGGCTCCTGTTCATCCAGCCTCCACCGTGCACTACTCCACCGGCTACTGTTCAACCACCCCTCCACC